>NW_027130299.1:0-138882 GCF_026122565.2 Emydura macquarii macquarii
CCAGGACATCCTGCTCCTACATCCCCCCTCAGCAAGGCCTATCACCATCCCCACCCTGCACCTGCACCCTGCCCCCCCGTGCCACGGGCATCCTGGACATCCTGCTCCTACATCCCCCCACAGCAAGGCCTATCACCATCCCCACCCTGCACCTGCACCCTGCCCCCCCGTGCCACGGACTGACCCCCCCACACACACACCCCAGGCCTGCCCCCTCCACAGTACCTAACCCCACTCCTGCCCTGGGCCTGCATCCTCCCCCCGCCATGCTGGGTCCTACCCCCCTGAGCAGGGCCTATCACCACCCCCACCCTGGACATGAGCCCTGCCCCCCCATGCCATGGACTAACCCCCCCACATACACCCCAGGCCTACCCTCTACAACCCCCTCCACAGTACCTAACCCCATCCCCGCCCTGGGCCTGCGTCTTGCCCCCCATGCCACTGACTTCCCTCCCCACACACATCCCGGGCCTGTCCCATACAACCCCCTCCGCAGTACCTATCCCCACCCTGGGCCTGAGTCCTACCCCCCCACCCCATGCTGGGTCCTACCCCCACACACCTGGGTCTGCCCCTACACCCCCTTTCTTGGGTCCTACCCCCTACACCCCAAGGCTTGGCCTGCCTCCCACACCCCAGGACCTCACCCCCTCACTTCCAGGGCCAGGTCTATCCCCCCATACACCCTCGAGCCTAACCCCTCCCCCCCCCCAGACTCCCTCCACGACACACACCCCTTCAGGTAACCACGGTTTGCTTACACAAGATTTCACTCGGTTGCCCTTAGTTAAGTTACCCAGTGTTCTCCAGGGCTTTGGCTCTGACAAATTAAAAGGCAGCCCCATTGTGAAATGAGACTCTGTCATCCTAACCTCAAGCCAAGCTGTCCAGCAAAGATGGTGGGGATGGGGAGGAATTTAAAAAAAAAAAAAAACCTTTTAATAAAGCGTTTTCCGATGCTGTAATAGAGTTTTTGTAAAGAGCTCTGATCTGTTACATCAACCACTAGTGAGGTTTATAAATGCACTGGCCATATGGATTTATGTCTGGAAAAAAATAGCAACTCCTGATTTATATCCCAAATCTCTTGCTTTTTAAGAGTTCTTCTCTCGATTTCTGAGCCGGTGGTGTTGGCAAGGAGCACCCGACCTGTGGATCTGTGACAGTGTGTGAGCCCAGAGACGGAAGAGTTTTGTGAGTAGGGATCTGTGGGTTTGGACTGAGGACACGGGCAGAACTGGGGATCCTGGCAAAGCCTGTCACAACACAGGAGCATTGGCTGAGCTCTGTCACAGAGGCCTAGAAACCTGGAATTGCCTTTCACTCGCTGTTCCTGGGCCCTGCTGCCTTGGCTAACCTGGTGGGAATCTCCAGTTTCTTTCCTGCAATCCACACGCCCCCTTACATTCCCTCACTAGGGGGGACTCCGGTGGAATTTATGAATGAAGGGACAGACTTCCACAGCTGCTGTCACAACTGGTTTGACCTTTTTTCCTTTACACATCAGGGGGTGCTTGACATAGGAACAAACACCCCCCTTCCTTTGTCTAACTTTAATCCATGCCTCTGACTTTCTTTTCTAATCAGCCCCGATGGGACCACCACGAAGACCTGCATTTCCCAACAATGTTTCCATGCTAATGGCCGTCCTGGGACCCATTGCAATGAGGAGTGAATTTGTTTCTGCCACTGACCATTAATTCCCTGAGAGCTTAGACAAAACTCCCGGCAATGGGCAGATCTCAGCTGGCCCTAACGTTCCACAGAGTGCTGATTAAGGCTCCTGTGGTCATAACAACCTGTGTGTCGGCCTGTAAATCCCTGGAGAGCCACAGATGCTGCCTGGCTAACAGGAGAAGTTTCTTTTTAGCAGCTGTGTTGCTAAAGGGGATGATTTTCATGAGCACATAATGAAGCGCCTTTAAAAAAATGATGATTATTTTTACCCTAAGCAAGAGTCAAAATGGTCAGGGTGACAACCCCATGCTCTGGGTGTGCCTAGCCAATGTTTGCCAGAAGCTGGGAGTTGATGACAGGGGATGGATCACTTGATAATGACCTGTTCTGTTCATTCTTTCTGACGCATCTGCCGTTGGTCACTGTCTGAAGACAGGATGGGGCTAGATGGACCATTGATCTGAGCCACTATGGCTGTTCTTATGCTCTCATGTTCATGGCGCTGCTTAATTCCCTCTATGACAGGAGTGCTCTATATATGTACATATGGAAATGACACCAATGATGGTCTCAAGTATATAAACCATCATTTCTTTGGTTTCGTAGGACTGCTAAAATTCACTGCTGTGGCTTCCCCTGTCCAGCTTTTTGTCTGTGCCCAGCAAGTGGAAGGGGTCAAATTTTGGCATTTGCCACTATTTTACAGTAGGGAAAGTGAGGTTGGAGGGGGAGGATTAAGTAACACACTAAAGATCCCCCTGTGTACCAAATGGTTGGCAAAACCAGGACTATATAGGACTAGATAGTCTCCAGGCTGCCAGGACTGTGATATCGCCAGGAGACCAGCCTGGCTCAGCAGAGTGTGCGACAGGTTCTAGGGAAATCTGTGAAATTCTGTTGAGGTTAGATGTCCCCAGGGTGCTGGGGAGGTGGGGGAGGCAGAGTAGAAAACAAACCTCCTCTGGCAGCCAATTTGAGCGGCAGTGCATTAACAAGGTAGGTAGGGGTAAAGCCTGTTGGATGATGCTGGAAAGAAATTCCCACCAATGTGAAAATCTACAGAATTTCCTGAGTCGTGTTTTTTTAACAGGCGAAGTGTCATTTATACTAACAACATTTTGCTCCTCTCTGGCAGTAAAAACGGGGCTTAAAATTACAGGGAATTATACTTATCACACTTATTTTAAAATCCTGTATACTGCAACCGTGGTGTAAAATGACTTTGATGTGCATATGATGTGCATAAAGGTGCAATAATCCTTTATTTGGTATATATTTTGGTGGGGGGACAGGAAGATATACCACTTTACAATGCCCCATTTTTCAGCACCCATATTATAGCGTATCATCTGGGGAGAAAAGGAGGTGAAAGAAAGGAGTTTATATTAACAAGCTCTGTCAGAAGACATGGGAAGTTAGACCCACTAGCCAGATGCAGCCTATATTGGCATTATAGTGTAAAGTAACCGTATTGAAAAATAGGATTGCCTTTCTTGCAATCCTTTCTGCAGAAATTAAATGTGTTAGTCTTTAAAGTGCTACAGAACTTCATTGTTCTTGCTGTGTACAGACTAACACGGCTACCCCTCTGGATTTCTTGACACTGTGAGCCACCTGAAAATTGACATTCAAAATTTTGCTTCACTGAGGAGTCAGCATACCTGTACTGAAAGAATGAGTGTATTGAGTATATCACATCACTCTTTTAAATTATAAGATAAAGTCTAAGGTGAACAAAGAAAATGGTATTTTTGTAAATTGTATAACCAATAGAGCCATTGTTTTCACATCAAAATTTTGGACAAAGACTAAAATGTTTTTTGTCAAAAATTGTCTTTTTTCAGTTTTTTTGTCAAAAAAGAAACAAAACAAATCAAAACCACGTTTTCAGATGTCAATCAGAATATTTTATTCTTTCCTCACCAGAAACTTGTCGTTCTTGTTCGTTTTTAAAAGTCCCAGAATTATTTTATTTATTTATTTGCAAAAATCTCTGTTTCATCGAGAAGACAGTGTCCATCAATCAAGTGTGCTGATGAAACTTTTCAAATAGCTGTAATGTGGATTTTGCTGGTATCATATCTTTCCTGAGGCAAATGAGAAAAAAAGATAGATAGATAGATAGATAGAGTGTAAGGGGATGGATGGATGGATGAATAGATAGATAGATATGCCTATTTCTGATCAATGCACATAAATAGGAATTGCACCTCTTGTGTTCTATCCTCAACTGTCTTTGTAATTCCAACAGATTGGTTCACATTCCTGCTTTAGTTTCCCCACCTTGTAAAATGGGAACAATTGTACTGACCTAGTCAACCATTCACTCCAAAGTCTTAAATCAGGCTTCTACTGTGTAGGATGTTGTGTGGATTAACAGCCAATATTGCTTTGTGGATTAAAGAGCTACACAAGTGCTAAGTATTGTTATTTATGCAAGAATAAATTCAAATCATGGGAGTTAGCCGCCCAGCTTCTAGTGCGCTAACTCTGATATGTTTGAACATATCTGGCGGCAATAACTATCAATAATTTATTCTTTCTTCTACAAGCTGATGTCTTTCTCACTTCAGGGAGCAACCTCCTTTGTACAGAGTGGAAGAAGTACCTAGAATAGTAGGGTGCGTTGTAGCTTTTTTCTTAAGCATTTGGCATTAGGCAGTGTTTAGAACATGATTCCTAACTAGGTAGGTTACTGTTCTGGTCTAGCACAGGTTGTATGGATTTCTCTGAAAGCTGAGCCCAGGGGAGGTCAGTGGAAGAGGGGGGGCTGTTATGTGAAAGGGAAATTGGAAAGCAATTTTACCATATTTCTGGGAATCTTTTGATCTGTAGTTTGTCCCTACCTGCTTGTCTGTCTTGTCTTTTAGATTGTAAGCTTTTGGGAGTAGGGATGGTCATGTTTGCTTGGTTTGTGCAGTGCCCAACACAATAGAGACACAACTCTGGCTGGGAGCTTATGGTTCTATCAGAAGACACACAACAAATAAACATAATTTCTCATTTCAAAGGTCACGTCCTTCTTCCTGAGAATTTGGGGTGGGATTTCCAAAGGGCCCAAGTAGGACTGGCTGGTAAACAAGAATTCTGTTTGACAGGGGAAAAAAACGGTTTCCAACTTTGTTTTGTGCCAACATGGAAAGAACATGAGATGTTTAAAAAATTTGGCAGAAAAAAAACAAGAGAGCAAGAGATGTCCCACAACAGCCAGGTGGTTTCAGCACTCACCTGGGTCATGGTAGAGTTATGCTGAAGTCCCAGCTCTGGCTGAGTCAGGGGATGGACACAGACCTAGGAAGTGCCCAAACCACCATACTGTAGCATTAGTCTTTTCCATTTGTTCTCACTTTGATCACTAATTGCATCAGGACCTAAGAATCCACCCAGATGAAATTTTTGTGATTTATGAACCTAAATGCTACAGAAGCTCAATGAGAATCAGGCTGCTCAGGGACAGATCTGCAAAGGTATTTCAGTAGCTTCAGATGTGTATCAGCACCTAGTGGGATTTTAAAGCAGATGAGTTGAATGATAAATGTGTCAACCGTCTTAACAATAAATAAATCTTACAGGAATGTTGATGCTTTTCACCATACTTAGCAATCAGCTGAGCATTTCTGGAAGATTAAAAAGTATGTGTGTGTGTTGAAACAAAGCTTGTGTTATTTTGCTGTACGGTGGTTTGTGTAAATGGAGAATGAGTGCGCAGCAAGCTGGGCTGTGAATCTAGAGCACACACTAACTCTACATCTACACGGCACAGCACTTGCTGCAGTGTGCGGGGTGTGTGTAGCTAAGCACTATAATGAAGAAGAAGCTGCGTCCACATTAAGATGTGCAATGACACGCGGCAGTGAAAGGCTCTGGCAGAGGAGAGGCAGCAAGGAAATCTCTAGCAGGAGGGAGATGCCAGAGCCTTTCCCCACTGCTGGAGTAGTTCACTGCTGTGGAGAAAAGCTCCTGTGGCTCTTTGCTGCAAAGGACTTACTCTGTGGTGGAGAAAGACTGCAGCAATGGGGAGGCACTGGAGAAGGCCCAGGTAGCTCCACGCTGCTGGAGCCTTTCCCCACTGCAGCAAAAGATTCCTGCAGCAGGAAGGCCGTGAGACTCTACACAATAGCATTGCGGGAGGATGAGTCATGGTTAGGTGAGTAGAGAGCTGCATAGGGTACCTACTCGAGTACATATCCACAGAGTTCAGCATTGTCTTTACTCCACTTGCCTAAGCAGTGCCTCTACACAGCAATTTAGACCCATGATAGGGGGCAAGGTGTGTATGTACCTTCACCCCTCCAAAAGAACTGTACAGTGCAGGC
Source organism: Emydura macquarii macquarii (assembly GCF_026122565.2). NCBI lineage: Eukaryota > Metazoa > Chordata > Testudines > Chelidae > Emydura > Emydura macquarii. The sequence goes on from NW_027130299.1 coordinate 5,997, forward strand.
ATAGCTTAACTGTCCATGTGGATCTTGATCCTGCTCACTAAATATTCCCTGGTATGCTTTAATTCGCTGTGCTTTAAACAGGAGTGGGTCAGTGGGAACTTTTTTGTGAGCTGTAACTGACACATAGTGAACTGTAGACTCACACACCAGCTTCTCATGCACTGACTCTCCATCTAGACAAGGCCTTTGAGAGGCTTCACAATGAAGTAAGGTGCTACTATGCTGCTCGTGGGTGTTCAAGGTTGTGTAGCATCTAACGGTGTGTTCAGCATTTTTATCTGCCTGCTGCCAATGATATCTTTTGTCTTGGCAGATGGGCTTCATGACTCGTACAGAAATAGAAAACCAAACCAGTGTGCAGGAGTTCATCTTACTGGGCTTTCCCGGCACTTGGTATTTCCGAATGTATCTTGTTGTGCTGTTTTCCGTGATATATATCCTAACAATCCTAGAGAATGTCTCCATCATAGCCTTAGTGAGCAGTCACCCACGGCTCCACACCTCCATGTACTTCTTCCTCTGCAATCTCTCCTTCCTGGAGATCTGGTACACCACGGTCTCTGTCCCCAAGACAATTGCAGTCTTCCTTGGGAAAAGCTCCATCTCCTTCACTAGCTGCATCCTGCAGATGTACTTCATTTTCTCCCTGGGCTCCGCAGAACAAATTCTCTTATCTGCCATGGCCTATGACCGTTATTTGGCCATTTGCTACCCATTGCGCTATAACACCATCATGAACAGCACCTTGTCTACTCAGCTTGCCCTTGGCTCCTGGGTGTCTGGTTTCCTGGCTGTTTCTATCCCGGCATATCTGATAGCCAGGTTGTCCTTCTGCAGCACTCATATCATCAATCACTTCTTCTGTAGCATAGATTCCTTGTTCATTCTCTCCTGCACAGACACTTCTGTGATTGAGATGGCAGCTTTCATCATCTCCATCATCATCATCCTAGGATCGTGTTCGATTGCCGTGGTGTCCTACATTACATCATCTCCACCATACTGAGGATCCCATCAGCCCAAGGCCAGCAAAAGGCCTTTTCCACATGCTCGGCCCATCTCACCGTTGTGATTATCTGGTACAGCTCCACCGTCTTCCTGTATGTCAGGCCTTCCAAACAGAACTTCATGGAAATGAACAAGGTCATCAGCACTTTGAACACAATTGTAACTCAGCTGTTGAACCCCTTCATTTACACTCTGAGAAATAAAGAGGTGAAGGAGGCTTTCTGGAAGGTATTCAGTGGGACATGAATTTTTGAACAGCTTAGATCTTACTGGGCCTGGTTTTCAGCCCATGCTCATGTTACCTTTGGTATTTGCAAAGATATTTAGGAACCTAAATATTCAGAATGGCACCTAAATACAATTACAAATCTGGCTTCTAGGACTCTAAGTTTTATTGAAACTTTATATGTAAACTCCAACGAGCTGATTTGCTGAAGTATTTAGGTGTCTAAATAGGCGCACAGTGGGATTTTCAAAAGCACTTTAGGTACCAAAATCCCATTGATTTCTATGGGAGTTAGGCACCTAACCTATTTAGGCGTTTTTAAATTTCCTCATAGCATTTATCTGCAACTTTAGGAACCCAAAGCCTTTTGAAAATCTGGCCTTAAAAAGCTTTTCAGAGATCTCTTCCACAGCCCATTGGAATGAATGAATATCTTGCAACTGAAGTAAATGAGCTTTAGATCAGTCCCTATATGGACATTAATTTTAGACATTCACATTGAGGACCCCATGCTGATATCATTACTCATATGCTGGATTTTATTATTTTGAGTACTCCAACTGACTTCAGTGGGATTACTCACACTAAATAAGATAAGCTTGTTCATAAAGCATCTGAAGGATGAAGACCTCAGTGACATAGGGCAAAATTCTGAGTGCAGTTGAAAATTTTAAATTTGTAGTAACTGCAGAGTTTTCATTATCTGTCGTGCATGATTGGTTGGGCAATCACATGACATTGTTTCTGTTCCTTGATTCGATGACTGAAACTTTATTAAACAGCAGAAAAAAAATAATAATATGAAATACAGGAATTACAGAATGATGAACAAAGAATAAAGAATAACACAAAATGCAGGAAATACAGAATGATGAACAAAGTTGGTGGTTGTTTTTTGAACTAATGAAGAATTTCAAATTTTCAAACTTATTTCCATTTTTAAGGGTTCTAAGTTTGGGGGAGTTCTCTATATTTCTGTAAATAAAAAAAAAAATCAGTAATGATTTTTATAACGTTTTCCATTAAAACTTTGACAAAAAATCAAGTGAAAATGTTCATTAAAAAAGAAATGGCTAAGTCAACAGTCCCATCATAAAATCCCACTCATATATTTGTCAATGTCTCACTTAGAACACACTAAGTTGTTTGCTCCCACAACACCTTTTGGGAAGCTGATCCAGAATGTCACTTCTCTGATGGTTAGAGAGAATAAGTAGAGATATAATCAGTTTAGTACGGCAGAAATGCAAGAAGGCAGATATGTGAGTTCACAAACTTGCCACATGAGAATATAAATCACTGTCCCTGAATCTAGCCCCTGGAACTTTTTCACTGTCTCTACAAGCAACACACTCTGTAAATTCTAATCATGACTGTGAGGTTTTTTTGGAGATCAAATCCCAAGGGAATTTGTGAAGCATTGAGATATTCTTCTTTCCCTTGAACACTTGTATATAGTTTTTTATTACATGGCTTTGAAGGAGGTTATTTCAGCTTGGTTAAAGGAGAATTATTGTAGATCCTAACCACTATAAAACTATAGATAATACTGGAGAAAAAGAGAGACATTTTATAGAGAGATTTTTATAAGCATAGTACATAGGAAAATATACATTTGACAGACAAAAGTCTTGTGGAAAACAATCACCAGGATATTGCATGGCTAGCTCCATCACTAGAGACTGAGACACCTTTCAAATTTAAAGGAGACTGTTTTAGTTTAGCAGTGTTTTTGCCTGTGTTTCAAAGATAACGTTTGTTATTTCCTATCTAAGATGACAGAACAGCTCCTTGGGGATTTTATGCCAACTCTTTCCAGGGCAAAATGTTACCACCACTAGGCAAACCCACCCAAATGTGAGCATGTTTTCTAAGACATCTGAATGTTTTCACTGTTTTTATTATCCTCATTATGGATTTTTATAGTAGTCTAACTAGAATCTGAATGTGTCCATGTATTTAAGAAAAAATAAAGATGATACAATCAAAGTCCTTGCTTGTTTCACTAAAAACAATTGGCGCTCTCTAGTTCTAAAAGTATCTAAAAATATCTAGTTTTAAAAGTGAGGATGCAAAATCATCCCCTTTTCTCTCATCAGGTCTTCCTCCCATATCTGCTCAGAGTCATAAATGATGACTTTAAGGGGGAAAATATAATTTTTACTACTTTACATTCCCATTAGTGCTAGAGAGTCAACCAAGCCAAAATAGCGTGGATGGATTCAATTCCAAGTTCCAATCAGTTACACGTGTGAAATCTCATTGGAGAAAATGGGTTTACACTGGTGCAACAAAAGCATAATCTGAAGGCACGGGACAAATGTGAAATTGATGTACATTTCATCTTCTTCTTCTCGCCCTCCTCCTTTTTCTCCACTTTAGGCTTTAATGTCCAAAGTAGGGCACTTGGGATTGATTCTCAGGTTTGGAAGGGGACTGTAGACAAGTCATGACAGTAGATGTGTAGTAGGTCCTACCATCATCCTTTCTATTGCAACATAAATTCCTGAAGAGTCCCTCTCTTGCATGGACACATTCATCACTGAGACAGCAGCTTTCGTCATCTTGGCCATTGTCATCATTAGGTCATGTGTGATAACTCTCGTTTCGTACATCTATATAATTTCCCCTATACTGAGAACACCATCGGCCAAAGGCTGATGCTCTGCCCATCTGAACGTTGTGATTATATGGTAAGGCTCCACCATTTCTCTTTTTATTAAGCCTTCTTCACAGTATTCATTGAAACTGACCAAGACAGTCAACATCCTGAACACTATTGTAAAACCACTGTTAAAACGCTTTCATTATTGTCCTGAAGAATAATGAGGTGTAGAAAGTCTTGTGAAATACAATCCGGGGGAGATTAAGTGATTTCCACATGGCGTCATTCCATTAACATCAAACATTTTTTAAATCAGCAGGGCTGAATTAATGGATCAAGCCCCAGTTATATCAGTTACTGACTGTTGATGTTTGAACCATGACATTCCCTTGGGACATTGCAGATCACTAGGCCTGGGACAAAGCACATGAGAGCAGGGGAGAAAGGAGCCATTTCTGTCAGGGATTCTGGCTATGGAACATATCCCCAAAAGACATCAGGCATATCCAGTATTGTCTAAAGGAAATGCAACACAACCCTCCACTTAGAAAAGCCTTTCTACCATACTAATGACCGTCATAACATTGTCCCTTCTTCTATTCCCTAATGCCCATCAGCACAACCACAACAAAAATCAGAAAGACTCAGAAAGACAGAAGACCTCTGTGGAATCCGCACAGGACTTCACCATTAACACTGAGTTTATGAGGAAGGTGCTGGGAGATACAACAGTGATGGGTAGAAGTCTAAAACAGATAGATTCCTTCCACCCAAGAGTTTTAAAGAAGTTAGTTGAGAAATACGTTCCACATGACAGTGAAGACAAAATATATGAGTTTTAAAAAAAATTAATGATAGCTATAGCTACGTAGAAGGACAACCTGGTGATCAGGACTGCCATCATCAAAATAATCAGGAACTTCCAAACCCAAAGATAAGGGCTAGGTAAGGATAGAAGGTGCTGCTCGTGACAGTGTTATAATGCAATGGGTAGCAAATGGCGAGATAGCAATCATAGGCCATGACAGTCAAGCCAAGATGAAATATTTTGTGCAGCCAAAGGAGAAGATAAAGTACATCTACAGCAGGGAGCTGGTGAAGAAGATGAACTTGCTTTGGGACACAAGATTGGCTAGAGTCTTAGAGACACAGGCTGTGGTGAACCGGATCTACAGAAAGGCGAAGTTGCAGAGAAAGTATTACATGGAGGCTTCAAGTAGGGTGATCAGATAGCAAGTGTGAAAAATTGGGCTGGGGTCGGCCCCTAAGACAAAACCCCAAATATCGGGACTGTCCCTATAAAATCGGGATATCTGATCACCCTAGCTTCAAGGCATGAATGGGTCCTGACTAGAATGATGATGGCTGCATTACCGATGACTATCAGGACATACATGAAGAGGATGAGTATGAAGAGGGACACCTGAAAATACTGAGACACAAGGCATTAAAGAAGGATGAATTGCTTTATTCTGGTGTGATTTTCCTCTCTCATTGACGCTGGGAGCTTTACCTGATGAAACACTCCACACAAAAAAACAGTTAAACCCATTGTCAAACTTTGTCACACACCCACCATTTTTGATAGACAGCTGGGCTTTATGAGTACTTGATCCTTGTCAAGTATCCCAACACTAGAATTATGGGTGTTTTATTGTCCTTGGATGACAGTAGTAAAGGAGCCTAAGGGAGTTTGGCACCCAGCACCCATTGATTAATAACAGGAACTAGTACCTAAATATTTTAGGTTCCTTTTTGACAATCCCATAACGTATAACTAGATCTTTGTCTTGGAAAAGATCTTCATGGTACACACCGTGCCTGGAATAGCATGATCTGTACTGGTATAATTGCATCAGACCATGTGTGTGTGTATACAGTGCTCAGCGCAATGGGGCTGAAAAGCAAAATAAGAAATGCACCAGAGCTAAATTTGCTATTAGCACATCACTTTTCTTTGCACCTGAGCTTTTGTTCGCTTCCTTCTCCACTCACTGAGCTGTTTGTCATTTAGATCGCTGTTGAGAGGCTTTCAAAAGCTACTGATCGGAAGCGCAATATTTTCTGTGTGTTTTGCCCAGGGGGAAATGACCACCCCAGGGGTCCCATTGTTTTAGTCTGACTGTGTTTGCAGTGCAGAAAGCTGGTGTTTTCACAGGAAAAAAAATAAAAGACTGAACAGATGCAGATTCTGAATAAGCATAGACTGGACAATGCATTGAGGGAGGGATATCAATAGGCAAAATTGTATTTTTATTTTTGTTTATAGTTTTGAAGGATAACATCTATGTTTATTGTAAAGAGATTTCCCCCCCATTTTTATCTATTTAAATTTTCGCAGTTTCAGGAAATTTTCCCAGTTGTGGGAGATTATAGGGTGTCAGACAATGGGAGGGCTGAGAGAGTAATTATTTAATGACAGTAGATGTTCAAAAAGTAAAAGCTTTATCATCCTTAAAATAAATTGTCAACATCATATGTCAAAGTGTACAAAGTAAAGAGGCTTCAGTCAAACTCCACTAAGTTCTCAAGCAGCATTTTTCTTACTTTGCCTATCTGTAAATTTTGAATATTTGCTATGGAAATATTCTCTCATCAGTTTGTGTGTGTACCATGAAATTGACTTCTGTCAATAAAATTTCTTATCGTTCTAAGCCTAAATATAAACTATTATAGTTGCCAGACACACAGCTATGATTCATAGAATGGAAGGAGTTTAGAGAAAAATTGTTGTTTCCTCTATTGAATCACTTTGTCACATGCGTATATTTGATATTACTTTGGGTGAAATTCACCCATGCTGGGATTTTCAATGACAACACACAACACTTAATAAATCTCTATGGGAGTAAAGTGCCTAACTCCCTTAGGACCTTTTGAAAATCCCAGCCCTTTTGCAGAGGGACAGAACATTGCCAGTTATTATTATTGTGATATTACAATAGCAGTATGAGTATACGCCATTTCAAATCATCATCAAAACTCATACACTGGGCAACCATCAGACTAAAAAAACTGGACTAATGCAATATGTGACCAGTTTATTAATAATAATAACTACAATAGACTTCTGTTTGTATTGTGATTATTCTCCTTACTGTCACTCAGTGTATCATGCAGGTGTCCTAGTAGAGTTTCGTTTCTCTGTGGTCTTTTGCTAGTTGGGAAGCAAGGTGGAAAGAATATATTCGGAAGCCAAATTTTTTTTTTGGATGCTTAATTATGTGAAGGCTATTCTTAGCCAAAAGTCCAGTCAACTCATTGGGTCCACAGGGACTCGTTAGAGCCTGGCTAGTAATTGCATCCCTGCTAATTAAGATAGGAAGCAATCACAAGGAAGCGGTGTAGCTCTGCATGTCCCATGGGATCTCATTAGAATAGTGAAGTGGGCTTCTTGCCAGCTTGGCATTCCAGAGACAAAGCTGGGAGCATCTTAGATGTGACTGTAACCGCAACGACTGATACTCCCGTCGCTTGTCATTTCACATCTAATCTTTGATTACAAAGTCTGACTCAGTCTCTGTTGGTTGAAAGGCCAGGGAATTCTAGCGAGAGTGCTCTGTTCCGATCTGATCTGGGGCCCCTGGGTGGAGTAATGGGTGGGAGGAGGAAATAAAGCCATGAGACCTTAAGACGCCTTCTTAGAGAGAGCTCATCAGTTTTCGCTGTTGCCTCTTTATCTCCAGAAGCCATGAGAATGAGGGAAAAGGCATTTCTCCATCCCCTGTGCTGTCCATCAATGGGGTGAAGGAACCCAATGACATCAGCAACTTCAAATAATTTTTGCAGACAGGCAAGTCATCGTTATCTATCCAGATAGCGAAAGAGGCAACTGAGCTGAGACGATCACTATCCACAGCAAACAATATTCAAGAAGTGCCGTAAGATTCACAAGTTTCAAAGGACTTTTGTAAGTATGCAGACTTTATCCTTTCAGTTTTCCATTTTTGCCAGCAGGGACACATGCTGAAATGAAAACATGCTAAGAAGCGGGGTTTTAACAGCAAAGTATTGGATAGAGGCAGAATGTGTGTGAATGTGTTTTTGTGTGTCTGGTTGAATCCACATGAAAATAGCCCCTACTCAAGTAACTTGTCTGGTTTTTACTGCAACCCTAAATTAAATCATTTGCTGTTTTACGAAGACCACATAGATTTGTGGATTCATAGATTATAAAGACAGAAGGGGCCATTGTATCATCTAGCCTGATCTTCTGTGTAACGTTGGCCACAGAATTTCACTAAATTATCCTTGTATTGAGCCCAATAACTTGTGTTTGACTAAAGTATATCTTCCAGAAAGGCATCCAGTCTTGATTTAAAGACATCAAGAGATGGAGAATCCAACACTTTCCTTGGTAGTTGTGCTTTTAAAAATCTGTGCCTTATTTCTAATTTCCCTTTGACTGGTTTTAATGCCCAGCCATTGGTTCTTGGTGTGCCTTGCTCTGCTAGATGAAAGAGTTAAGCACTATAAAAAGCTTTGAAGAGAGGATGGGAAATCGCTGTCATTGGAGGGGTTTTTTTAGGAATAGATTAGACTGTTTTTACTGACCCCCCCAAGATCTCCCTCCCAGCTTGGTAGAATCCTTCAGCCCCAGTACTCTGCCATAGAGTAGAAACTTTGTCCTCCCCACCCCAGTCTGGTAGGCAGAGAATGGTGGCGGGGGGGGGGGGGACATAAAGAGCACAGCCAGCTGCAGTTTAACTGTAAAATGGCCGCATGCCACTCACGAGCCACTGTTTGGCCACCCCTGGCTTAGTCAAACACCTCCCAGGGATGGTCTACGTATACTTGGTCCTTTCTCTGCACATGGGGTGGATTAGATAATCTATTGAGGTCCCTTCCAGCCCTACACTTCAATGCTTCTGTGATCATCTCTTGATATCCGTTTTAAGAATCTAACCTTATTGAGCTCTTTAATATTCTTGCTGCAAGGTATTTTCTTCTCCACACAAATAATTTTTCTGGTTACTCTCTGCACCCTCTCCAATTTTTCTACATGAATTGAGGGCAACTGTATGTTCATGAGCTCCGATTGTGATGTTGTGTCTAAAAAAATGAATATCTCCTACCCTCAGCATTTACAGACAATGATCAAATCATGTTCTTAACCATCTCTTGAATAATGTCAATAGATTGATCTCCTTCATGAGCTCAGATCATTCTTGTATCTCTTCTCTGAATCCTTTTCACTTTCTCAGTGTCCTTTCTGAAGTGTGGACACCAGAAGTGGACATTTGGTCTCTCCTGTGCCATATACAAAGGTAACTAACCTCCTTATCCAGAGATATCCATTCACTATGACCTATCTACTATGCTCACAACGTGAATGCATTAATACCACTACTCACATATTTTGAGAGTAGAGGGGCAGATTGTGCCTGGGGGTCTTAGAAATGGAAGAATGAGGGAATTCAAGAAGACCACTGAAAGATTTCCCTCCAAAAAAGGGAGTAGTCAGCAGAGTCTGAAAATTGCTAGCTTTGTCAGTTCAATAGGAAATGCACATCACTGAATAACCCAGCCTCAGTAACCTAGGATATGGCAGAATTAACATTTAATTGGAACCAAAGAAACAAAGATACATCAGCATCTTCAGAGGATACCCTGAACATCTTCAGGTGTTGCCCTAGATTCCAGGGATGAGATCTCAGCTGTCATTCATCGGACAGAAGAGAATCACATCTGTGGTGGCAATCTGGGAACACCCTTACAATTTTAAGCATAGAAAAGCTGAAATGACATATTCATTTATCAGTTGAACTACTCTGGGTATAATGTACTGCACAGTGTGAGCAAAGGTGGCAGAATCTGACACTAAATGTCAGTATCCAGCTTCTGCTGAAATATCTTTTAGTTAAAAGAAAATGCCTCGTCCTCACATTCTTACTAGGACTTTACTCCATTCTTATGCAGGCAAAATTCATTTTAAATTTACCTGTATAAGGACAATATTGTATGTATAAAGGTAAAAGCTCATAGATAGAACTACTAAAATCTCACAGGAGAGGATATAATCATAGAAATAACAGAAATGTAGGACTGGAAGGCACCTCAAGAAGTCATCAGGTCCAGCCCACAGCACTGAGACAGGACTACAGAACCTGCATCATCCCTGACAGGTGTTTGTCCAACCTGTTATAAAATAAATCCTCCAGTGATGGGGATTCCACAATCCCTATTCCAAAATGTTACTACCCTTATAATTAGAAAGTTTTTCCTAATATCTAAATTAAATCTCCCTTGCTGCAGATTACAATCATAGAAGATGAAGGTTGGAAGTGACCTCAGGAGGTATCTAGTCCAACCCCCTGCTCAAAGCAGGACCAACCCCAACTAAATCATCCCAGCCAGGGCTTTGTCAAGCCGCACCATAAAAATCTCTAAGGATGGAGATTCCACCACTTCCCTAGATAACCCATTCCAGTGCTTCATCACCCTCCTAGGGTAAAAGATTTTCCTAATATCCAACCTTGATCTCCCCCACTGCAATTTGAGACCATTGCTCCATGTTCTGTCATCTGCCACCACTGAGAACAGCCTAGATCCATCCTCCGTGGAACTCCCCTTCAGGTAGTTAAAGGCTGCTATCAAATCCCCCCTCATTCTTCTCATCTGTAAACTAAACAAGCCCAGTTCCTGCAGCATCTTCTCATACGTCATGTGCTCCAGCCCCCCTCATCACTTTTGTTGCCTTCCTCTGGTCTCTCCAATTTGTCCACATCCATTCTGTAGTGGGAGGCCCAAAACTGGACACACTACTCAAAATATGGCTTCACCAGTGGCGAATAGAGGGAAATAATCAATTCCCTCAATCTGCTGGCAATGTTCCTACTAATGCATTGTCAGCAGATTAAGCACTTTACTTCTTGTCCTGTCTTCAGTGGGCATGGAGAACAATTGCTTACAGTTCTCTTTATTACAGCCCTTGACATATTTGAAGACTGTTATAAGGTGCTCTGTCCCTCCCTCTTTTCTCAAGACTGAACATGCCAGTTTTTTCAACCTTTCTTCATAGCTCAGGTTTTCTAAACCATTCATCATTTTTGTTGCTCTCCTCTGGACTCTCCCTATTTCTCAACATGCTCCCTAAAGTGTGGCACCCAGAACTGGACACAGGACTCCAGGTGAGGCCTCAACAGTGCCAAGGAGGTTGGGACAATTAGCACCTGTGTCTGACTTGCAACACTTTGGTTAACACAACGCAGAATGATATTAGCCTTTTTCACCACTGCATCCATTGTTGTCTCATGTTCAATTTGTGATACTCTATAATCCCCAGATCCTTTTCAACAGTACTGCCACCTAGCCAGTTGTTTCCCATTTTGTAGTTGTGCAGTTGGTTTTATTCCTTCCTAAGTGTAGGAAGTGTGTTGCACTTTTTTTTAAATTGAATTTCACCTTATTAATTTCAGACCAGTTCTCCAATTTGCCAAGATCCTTTGAGTGCTAGTTCTGTCCTCCAAAGTGCTTGCAAACCCCATCCGGCTTGATGTCATCCACAAATTTTCTAAGCATACTCTCTATTCTATTATCCAAGTGTTTAATTAAAATATTGACTAGTACCAGACCCAGGATCAACCCAGACTCACAGATTTTAAGGCCAGAAGGGACCATCGTGATCATCTAATCTGACTTCCTGCACATCACAGTCCACAGAGCTTCACCCACCCACTCCTGTAATAAACCCACTTAGTCTGATTAGTTGAGTTGCTGAAGCCCTGAAATCATGATTTAAAGATTTGAAGTTACAGAGAATCCACCATTTGCTCTAGTTCAAATCTGTAAGTAACCCATGCCCCACACTCCAGAGAAAGGGTGAAACTCTCACAGTCTGCCAATGTGATCTGAGGAAAATTCCTTCCTGATCCCAAGAATGGCAATAAGTTACATCCTAAGCACGTGTGAAAGACCCACCACCCAGACAATTCTCTGTAGTAACTCCGAGCCCTCCTCATCTAGTGTCCCATCTCTGGCTACTGGAGATATTTGCTTGTATCGGTATGGGTCTCATCCTACCATCCCCTCCATAAACATATCAAGCACAGTCTCGATAACAGTTATGGTTTTTGCCTCCACAGCTTCCCATGGAAGGCTGTTCCAGAACTTCACTTCTCTTGGGGTTACAAATCTTAATCTAATGGCAAGCTTAAACTTGATGATGGCCAATATATGTCCATTTGTTCTTGTGCCATCATTGGCCCTGAACTAAATCATCTCCCTCCTTGGTGTTTATCCCTCTATATTTGTAGAGAGCAATCGTATCTCCCCTCGAGCCTTCTTTTGGGTAGGCAAAACAAGCCAAGCGCCTTAAGTCTCCTCTTGTAAGGTAGGTTTCCATTCCTCTGATCATCCTAGTAGCCCTTTTCTGCACCTGTTCCAGTTTGAATTCATCTTTCTTAAGCAGGGGAGACCAGAACTGCACACAGTATTCCAGATGAGGTCTCACCCAGTACCTTGTATAATGTTAATTACTCTTCCCTGTCTCTCCTGGAAATACCTTAACTGGTTCATTCTAGGATTGTATTAGCCTTTTTCACAGCTCATCATATTGGTGGGTCATAATCCCTGTGATCGACCAATACAACCAGGTCTTTCTCCTACTCTGCCACTTCCAACAAGTATGTCCCTAACTTATAGCAAAAATTCTTGTTAATCCCCCAATTAGATTTCATCCCCATTTCTATTTCCAGGATGAAATTTAGCCATCCATTGCTGGAGAAGGGTGATTGGTGAGGAAACTACCTTGTAAAAAGTCTGTAGCTTGTTAAATCAGATCTTAGATATTAGAAAGCATATTTTTAACTTTTGTTTGTGACCTTTTCTACCTTTATTACTTCTATTTTGTATCACTTAACCTAGTCTTTTATTTAGGGTACGGCGAATCGGGGCCACCACCTCGGGCCTGCACTTTGAGGGGCACTGCGCCGGACTGGGCAGGAGGCGGACGGCTGCCTCCAGGGTCCCAGCTTTATGTTGGGACCGGCCAGGAGGCGGGTGGCCGCTGCCACGGTCCATACAGTGGTATTTGTCCCAGACTTCGTGCCCCTTCTAGGGATTGCCCTGCTCATAGCTCTGGATAGCCTCAGCAAAAAGTTACACCCACTGTATAGTAATCTCATCTGGACTTCATTTCCCTAGTTTGCTTATGGGAATGTTATGTGGGACGGTGTCAAAGGACTTTCTAAAATCAAGATACATCATGTCTGCAGCTTCCCCCCTATTCACTAGATCAGTAGCCCAAAGAAGGAAATAGATTCACTTGACATGATTTGTTCTTGGCCAATACATGCTGTCTATTCTTTATAACCCTATTAACCTCTAGGTGCTTAGAAACTGATAGTTGAATAATTTATTCCAGTATCTTTCCAGGTATCAAAGTTAGTTTATAATTCCCTGTTCCTCTTTGCTCTCCCTTTTAAAGATGGGTACTATGTTTGCACTTCTCCAGTCCAATAAATAAATCATATATGTTAATCCATAGACTGATAGGAATGGAATAATTGATGTTAAAGTCCCACTTCTGCCACTTTTTCATAAATCAGTGGGATTTCACATGATCAGATAGAATCTGTAATTCTCCACCTCCGCTGAGGAGAGGTGCTTTGCATTACAACTATAAGGAAAAGCTGGCTAATTTGGCTGCTGGTCTAGAAAAGATGCCTTCCAAAGAACAGCTCGAGGTTATTAGGAATTTGTTTAACTTGGATTATGAGGGCGTGATCTGCTTACAGTCAAGTCAAAGGTAGTTTTGCCATCAAATTCAGTCTATCTAGGATGAGATTTTCAATAGAACTTTAGTGAATTAAGGCCCAACTATTATAGAAAGTCAGTGGGAGTGGGTGGCTAAATTTGAAAATCACTCACAAGATACTTTTTGTCATGCTATCATTTGAGCTCTTCCAAAATATTAATGAATTTATCATCACAACACCATTTGGACTCTGGAAATAATATTATCTTCATTTTCAGGAATGAGAAATAAAAGGCAGAAATATCAAAGCTGAGAAATTTTAAAGGAGCTTAATGGCTAGGCTCCAGATTTGTAAAGGTATTTAGGTTCAGTTTAGGGTATTTAGGCATTTAGGATTCAAGGCATTGATCAAAATGGCCCCTTCCGGTTTTGAAATCCATGAATCTCAGAGCCTTGTAAGATTTGTAAAAGCATCTAAGTGCCTAAGACTCAATCAATGAGCCTTTGGTGCCTTGGTGCTTCTGAAAATTCCACTAGGCACAGAAATACTTTTAAAAATCGGGTCCTAGATGAACAAATCCTATTGAAATGTAATGGGAGTTGAGTGCCCAATTCCCTTTGGCTGCTTTGGAAATCCCAGCCCAAGTGACTGGGACAGTGCCTCAGAGGGAGTCTATGGCAGAGCTGGAAAAAGAACACTGATCTGTTGAGTCTGAGACAATGGTCTATTCCACATGCCCATCCTCCCTTTTTTCATGAAGCCTTTCATTCCATTGTCTTCCTTTGCCCCTTCTGTAATCCTTGTCTCATTCCTTTTCCCAAGGATTTAACAGCCATGCGGCCAGTGAGAGAGGGGAACCACACAGCAATCACGGAATTCATCCTGCTGGGGTTTGGAAATGATCCAGGTCACCAGGTGATCCCCTTTTTGATATTCCTGGTGATTTACACGGTAACCATGCTGGGAAATACCATCCTGGTCCTCCTCATTAGAGCCAACTCTCGCCTCCACACCCCCATGTACTTCTTCCTCATGAACCTGTCCCTCTTAGATCTCTGTTACTCCTCCACCATCGCCCCCAGAGCCATGGCGAGCTTCCTAGATTGGAGCAAAGCCATTTCCTACAAGGGATGTGCCACCCAATTCTTCTTCTTCAGTCTCTTCCTCACCACTGAAGGGTTCCTCCTGGCAGCGATGGCCTACGATCGCTACACCGCCATCTGCGACCCACTCCAGTATCCTGTCACCATGTCCAAGTGGGTTTGCGTTCAGCTGGTAGCGGGGTCATACATCTGCGGATCTGTGAATGCTATGGTGCAAACAGGATTCACTTTTACGCTGAGCTACTGTGGGTCTAATGAGATTGATCATTTCTTCTGTGATGGCCCTTCCTTGATTTCTCTCTCCTGCAGTGACACATACGTCAATAATCTTGTGATGTTTACCCTATGCGGCCTCATCATAGCAATCACTTCCCTGATTGTGCTGATCTCCTACATCTATATCATCTCCACTATCCTCAGGATTCGCTCTGCCGAGGGCAGGCACAGAGCCTTCTCCACCTGCACCTCCCACATGGTGGTCGTGACTTTATTTTATGGAACCACTGCTTTCATGTATGCCCAGCCCACTTGGCTATCTTCGCTATACCCAAGGAAATCAGTGTCTGTGTTTTACACCTTTGTCATCCCCATGTTGAATCCCTTCATCTACAGCCTTAGGAACAAGGATGTGAAAGAAGCTTTGAGAAGGACTATAGGCCACAAATGCTTGACAAAATGAACCTTGCCTTTCAACATAGAGACAGAAGAAAGCGTGGAAGTGATCTTTTTAATTTGCACCAAAAACTGCAGCAACAAGAAAAAACTGCAAAATTATGACAAACTGTTAAATTGTTTTTCTTTTTTTAACCAGCTATAAAACCATGAGCTTTTTGAGACATGTGGGTGAACATCTAATTCAACAACCTGTCCGTCTGTCCATCTCTCTTTCTCTCTGACTGTCATGATCACCTCTCTTTCTCTCTAGTTAACACTAATCACACGTGTGCATGTCAATGGCTCAAGAGATGATTCAGTCATACAGTCTAACAGAATTGTAAAATGTCTTTATCATTTATGGAGACCTTCATGCTTCAGGACATGAGAATGGGTATGAGCCAAATCTCCAGGGGGCGGAAAATAATGTACTCCACAAAAGGACATAGGCATCTAACTGATATTTTAGATGCCGAAGGCCAATATTTCAATGCCACTGAGCTCCACAAAACTCCACACTTAATCCTGGAAGCCTTAGCTTCCCTAGCTGCCTGCCTTTCCAACATGCATATCCCCGTGGCACTTTAGTTTCTGTCAGCTTGCGCTCAGCCACCTTGGTCTAGGTGCCTGGGTGAGTATCTCATACCTAAGCCCATATTAGATTAGGTGTTGCACCACCTCCTTAGCCTGTGGGGCTTGCTCTGGTAGGTGGTCTCAGAGCTCAGCTAAAAGGACCCAAAATGGTAGGGGTGGCATCTCTTATAACTTTATCTCACTGGTTGGCGCACTCTCGTCGTACATAGGAAACCTGGGTTCGGTTCCCCCCGGCCTGATGTGCTGATCATATTTAGTCTTGGGTTTCTAACCTCATAGCTGAGTGTCATAACCACGCGACTATGGGACATTGTCGGCTGAATGGCTCACAAACTCTCCTGCAGAAACTGTTCCACTTTCTATGAAATAATTCAATATACTCCAAGAAACAAAGAGAGTGAGAACACATCAGGGTGCAGCGGTTTGAGCACCCAACAAAGAAACACCCCTGGGGATCATGCAGAAGGGGGGACTGAACTGAAATCATATACATCCTGGCTCGCTACTCTAACCGCTTGACTGAAAGTTGAAAGGAAAATCTCCCCTTCCTACCTCCGCTCAACTCCTGAACCTTTTAGGCACTGAAACTCACGCGGTGCCTAAATTCTCAGTGTAAGTGTTTCCTAGGTGCCTATGTTTCCACTTCTGGGAATGTGCCCTTCCGCCTCACTCAGGGATCCAGGTACCCATCATCCGCTTAAGCCCCAGGGCAAATTCACAAACTGGGAGAAGGTGGGTGTGCCTCTGTCTAACTCGCTTGCAGGGCCTGATCTGGTAGGTGTGCCCAAAGCAGGCTTACATCCACATAGAGCAGGAGGGGAGGGGCAGGAGAAGGACCTCGCTTACATTTTATATGGGATGATTCACTTGGGGTCAGCCCTGCTTTGAGCAGGGGGGTTGGACTAGACGACCTCCTCAGGTCCTTTCCAACCCTTATCTTCCATGATTCTATTATCTTTTAGCCTAGTGCTTGGGATACCTTTAGCTGAAGCCCTGTATCCTCCTGAACAGGAGAAGGAAACTGAACAGGAATCTGCTACTTTTCGGGTGGGTTCCCAAACCACTGAGCTATGGGGTATTCGCAGCTGGATCTCTCTCAATCTCTCCTCTTGAAGCTGTTCAGCTTTGTAGGAATAGAAAGAATCATATAGAGGGGGAGAGAGAGAGTGACTTTATATATGGTGGTTAGATCACTTACCCCAAATGTAGAAGATTTCAGATCTGGTCCCGCCCTCCAGCGATGCTTTAATTATTTCATCGAAGTGGAACTGTGCCAATGGGAGAAATTGAGGGAACCCGACATGAGAACATCTCATTGGCCAGCAGTCAGAGCTTACATAGGACGTGGCAGTGCTTTGGTCAGATCACATCTTCCCCTCAGGCAGATGGGGATCAGAACCAGTGGTTTCCCACATCCTAGGGGAGCACCCAGAACACTGAGCTAAAAGCAATCTCTAGCAAAAAGGCCTTAGGTGTCAGACTCCAGGAGAGATCCTCACAGCTGAGAATCCTGAGAAGAGATACGTGCAGAACTCTCTGAAAGGGGCAGGGCTTGAAACACACCTCTCTTCTTGGCAACTCCCATTGGCTTGCTTAGGCAAGGAGCTGTCAATGTGCTGACTTTGTGGGTCCCATTTGCAGACACCTGTCTGCCTACTTTCATTGTATGAGAAGCCGGAGCTTCTAACTAAGGCCTTGTGACTCCCAGGGGTTTTCAAGGCCTTTAAAAGTCAGTTCTTGTGACTCTGATCATCACAATGCCTAAATCCCACTGTGAATCTAGGCCTAGGTGCCTAAATACCTTGGTAAATCAGGGCCAAGGTACCTAAAAGTTAGGCACTGCAACACTTGAGTCCGTTTGTGGATCTAGACCCCAGTGGCTGCTACTTGCAACAAAAGGCTGTGGATTTAGTGACAGGAGCATGTGAAAGAACTTGTCTTTTGGATCTGGCCAAGAAATGAGAACACTTTGGGCCCCATCCTGTAGTTTTCATGGAAGCAAAAAGGCACTTATCTTCAACGGTGATTTTGGTGGCATATGGCTCGTAGGTTTGGGTGAGCTCTCAGTATTTAAGAGGGACAGCAAATATTGAGTTTCTCTTCTTTAGAAACCTAGAATCAGAGTAGATGTGGGTTGGAAGGGACCTCAGGAGGTCATCTAGTCCAACCACCTGCTCAAAGCAGGACCAACACCAACTAAATCATCCCAGCCAGGGCTTTGTCAAGATGGGCCTTAAAAATCTCTAAGGATGGAGATTCCACCATCTCCCTAGGTAACCCATTCCAATGCTTCACCATCCTCCTAGTGAAAAACTTTTTCCTAATGTCCAACCTAGACCTCCCCCCCTGCAACTTGAGACCGTTGCTTCTTCTTCTGTCATCTGCCACCACCGAGAACAGCCTAGCTCCATTCTCTCTGGAACTCCCCTTCAGGTAGTTAAAGGCTGCTATCAAATCCCCGCCCCCATTCTTCTCTTCTGCAGACTAAACAAGCCTAGTTCCCTCAGCCTCTCCTCATAAGTCCTCTGCTCCAGCCCCCTAATCAATTTTGTTGCCCTCCACTGGACTCCAATTTGTCCACATTCTTCCTTAAATGGGGGGCTCAAAACTGGACACAATACTCCAAATGTGCCTCAGCAGTGCCGAATTGAGGGGAATAATCACTTCTTTGTGATTTTCTAAGTGTTGGCACGTTTAGCATTGCGAAGCCGACATTCCTTTTTGAATCTAGCCCCGAGCGCTTATCTTATTTCCCTGGCCAAAATGTTAAACTGTTTCCTCACAAGGGAAACTGAAGTCACTTTGATCTATGGACTAAGAGGAGGTGTTTCAATCAATAATAAGTAGGTATGGAAGGATTAGATTTGTATTGGGAAACGGAGGTAAACATCAATGTCACTGTACACATAAACCAATGGGAAATTTTTTCCATTGATAATAACAAAAATTTACACCTAGGCAAAGTAATACAAATGTTGCCTGAGAACTTAGTAGAGTTTGATTTAGGAATATTTAATTTGTATATTTTGTCATATATTGGCATTTGGTGCTTTAACAGCTATCATTCTTGAACATTTTGAATATTAAAGTCTACTGTCATTAAATAATTACTGTATGTCTGCCCCCATTGTTTGACTGCCCCCTTTCCCATCACTATGAAACTAAAATCAATTTTAAAAAATGCTTTAAAATAAGCATTAATATTATCAGTACAATTATGTATCAAAATAAAAATTGAATTCTGTCAAACAATAATAAGTATCAGTGGTCCTTAATGATTTTATAAGTAACATAAAAAAATGGAATGTATTGACTCATATTTTGTGTTGAATTATGGCATGAAATAAAATAAAGTAAAATAATACAATTAATAAGAACATTAAAAAGCATAAAATAAATTTCAACATGAATGTTTCATTTCAAAAGGAAGTTTTGAAGATTTCTGCAAAGCAGTTTTCCAGAATTATTATTTTTTATGTTTCATTTTGCAGGAGATTTCAAAGACATTTCCTTTTTGCTCTAATTCAAAATAAAAACAAATGTTGAAATTTCTCATGAAATGGAAATTCAGAGAATCCACCCGGTTTACAAATAAGCTCAGGTTTTCAGAGACACCTAAGAGGTCTGGAAGGTCAACTTGCCTTAGCATTGAATGGAAATTGGTCATCACGATTCCCTTGGCAGTTTTGAAAATGCCTTCTCTAGCCATCATTTCAGAGAGGCCCAAACATGCACAATTGCCTTCCCCTCCTGTTCTCCTTTGCACACCTTACCTAAGGCCATAGTATTATTACAATCTCTGTGCCAGTCCCTTTTGTCCTATTCCATACATTAGCCATAACAACCGTGGTTTGAATTCTAGACATGATGTTGATCTTTCAGTTTGTGTCTCATCCATCCACCCACCTTTCAGTTATAGCCACTTTCCCTGCTCCAATCTAACTTCTGGAGTGAAATCCAAGACAGTGATGACCACCTGCAAATCCTTGGATAGTTGAAGGCAAGTCTCAGACAGACCTTAGCTGCTCAAGACAGGGTACCTGGGCTGGAACCCAGAGGATAGGGCAATCCTGTGTTCCACTATCAGAAAGGTGACCTGGCTGGAGGGCTGATTCACAAGTAGTAGCCCACCACATGGCCAGAGTGACAGCTGGCAGAGGGGTGCCAAAGAAGAAGACCTTGAAACGCCATGCCCAGCACCCCAGCTAGGGAGTCGCTCCTCTAGAGAAGTCGATGAACCATTGGAACAAGCTCCCATGGGCAGCACTGGATTCTCCATCTCCAGCCTGGCCCCCTGTCTGAAAGATAGACTTTAGCTAAACACAAGTTATGAGGCTCAGTCATAGGGTAGCTGGGTGAGATGTAATGCCCTGTTAGATACAGTATGTTGGAGTAGAGGATTCAATGTCCCTTCTTGCCTTGAGGTTCGTGCATCTATGAACCTTCTTCTGAACAGTTGGTACTAGTCATTTTACAGACAGGAGACCAGACAAGGGGGATGACTGGACTCCTCTGGAGTGAAAACGCCTTAGCAGTTAGCAAAGAAAACATCTCCTTTGAGGTTAGGCATTTTTCTATCTCTACAAATTTCTCACTGAGTTTAGAGGTTTCCCTATTAAACTTGTTAGTAAGTTCCAAGAATAAATGTAATATTAATTCCGCCTTCATGGTGGTTGCAAATTCCCTTTAATAGAAGTGTCCAGGGAGATGTTTCTCTCTTGTGTAATGAATGAGAGGAGGCATTCACTCTTTGGTATTAGGTAAAAGCCAGCTGTGCGAGGCAGGAAAATAGAGCTTGTGTTCCTTTTCAGCACTCTCTCGTCTCATTACAGAGGTCCACGAAGAGGATGGTGATAGGATATAGACTCTATTCCTCTATCCTGGACTCTGAAAGTCTTCATGAAGAAGTCACATCAGGGATTCCAGCTTTTATTATACCCATTTTGGAGGAAGCACAACTTTTCTCATCAGATAAACAGAAGGTAAAGGATAATATATATTCTTATACCTGATCCCTTCTGACCAGTACATATTTTTCCTGTACACAGTAGGACCTGCTAGGGTTTGGTGAAATTTTTCCATCAAAACTCTTCATGATGGGAAACTGGATTTTCAACACAACAAAAATGTTCATAGAAAGTGTCTGCTTTTCTTCATTTTTTTTAAAAATTTTTAATTGAAAATTCAAAATATCTAAAAACCAGCACATTTCAAGTTTTTTCTCTGAAAAAAAAAGAAATCAGATTTTGACTTTGTATTTGGGAGTTTAAAGCTGCTTTTCCTTTTGGGATTTTTGTTTTTATAATTAAAAGTCAAACCTATCCATGGTGGAAATATCAGACCCTGAGTAGCTCTCTAGAACCTACGGTCATGAATGACGTGTAACAGAGATACTGTCTTTCTGTGAGACACATCAGAGCAGTCAGGTTCAGATGCATGCAGAACACCCTGGGTTCCAGTTCTAGCCAGAGCTGAGCTGAGCTGGCAAGTCTTTGTGAGGATTTATGAGATTTTGAGCCTTCTCGCTCACTCACTGAATGAAAAGCATCGTTCAGGACTGATGGTGGTGAAATTCCAGAGGCAATGAGACTCCAGAGGCAGGAAAAGAGGGTAGAAACAGGGACAGAAACTGACAAAATAAACGTATTCTTAGGCTAATGTAATTAATGCATCTCGGTAAATAATTTAACACATATCCAGTGGGAGAAAAAATCTTTGGAATAGGAAATTTTCAATGAGGTATCTAGCTAGCTGACTGTCTGCCCATGTATTGCAATCTAGCCTTCCCTCCACAATCTTTCTTGCTTGCTTGTGTTCATTATTTCTGCCTATCTCAGAGTCTGTCTCTGTCTTTCCTTTCCTTCACAATATCTATCTATCTATCTATCTATCTTAATATGCCATCTGACTGCTATCTCAGTTATAGAAGATAAAAGCAACCCTACAGTACATGAGGTTACAGTTTGATATGACTGCAAATATGTGATTTCTAGCAGATTTCTAGCAGAAGAAATAGGCAAGTATTAAAACTAATATTGCATTGTCTCTGGTAAGTTACATGGCTAGAATTTGGAAACCTGCTGAAACTTCTTAAATAAAGACATTATTTAAAAAAACTACAACTAATTTTATACTGGTTAACTGAAAACTTCAGTTATGAGTGGAACAAGGAAATGGAATAATAAATCATAGTAAAGAAGGGCTGAAAAGGACCTTGAGAGGTCATCTTTATAGTGGTTCTCAACAAGGGGTACACATACCCCTGGGGGTACACAAAGGTCATCCAGGGGATACATCAACTCATCCAGATATTTATCTAATTTTACAGCTAGACTACATAAAAAGCACTAGCGAAGTCAGTACAAACTAAAATTTCATACAAACAATGCCTTTTTTGTACGGCTTTATATACTAGACACTGAAAAGTAAGTACAATATTTATATTCCAATTGATTTATTTTAGAAATGTATGGTGAAAATGAGAAAGTGAGCAATTTTTCTGTAATAGTGGCTGTGACACTTTTCTATTTTTATGTCTGATTTTGTAAGCAAGTAGTTTTTAAATGAGGTGAAACTTGGGGTATGCAAGACAAATCAGACTCCTGAAAGGGATTGTATGGAAAGGTTGAGATCCATTGAACTATTCCATCCTGCCATGCTGACTATTTAGACCATCACTGACACGTGTTTTATTTAAGTTGTCTTAAAAACATTCAGTTAAGTGGAATTACACAACCTGCCTTGGTAACCTGTCCCTGTGCTGAGCTGGAATTCGTTAGAATTAGAAAGTTTTTCTTACTATACCTAAATCTCTCTTATTGCAGATTATGTTGATCCCTTCTTTTGCAACCCTCAGTGGACATGGAGAATAATTGATCACTGTCCCCTTTATAACAACCTTTTACATGTTGAAGGCTGTTATCAGGTCCTCCATCAATTTTCTCGTCTCTAGATTAAACATGCCCAATTCTTTCCACCTTTCCTCACAGGGCAGCTTTTCTAAACCTTTTATCACCTTTGTTGCTCTCTGTTGAACTTTCTTCAATTTGTCCATATTTTTCTTATTATTTGATTCCAAAAACTGGATGCAATCCTGTAGCTGAGGCCTCACCAGTGCTGAGTTGAGCAGAACAATTACCTCCCGTATCTGACATACAACACAATACCTGAGGTGCCATGTACCCAGTCAAATGGGGATGGTTGAAATCCCCCATTTTAATTGGATTTTCTGGTTTTTTAGCCTCTCTAATCTCCCTGAACCTTTCACAATCACCATCACAATCCTGGTCAACTGGTTGGTCGTATATTCCTTCTCCTATATTCTTATTATTCAAGCATGGAATCTTGCATGAACTCTATCGCCAAAGAGAGTCTGTGGTACAGTTTGATTCATTGAAGATTTGTATCCATTTGACTCTTTCACATACAGTGCTACATCCTCATCTGTGCCACTTGCTTGCTCATTCCTATATATTTTGTGCCCTCTTATTACTGTGACCATTGATTATCATTGCCCCACCAAATTTCTCTGACACCTATTATATTGCCTCCAAAACCAGAACTAAACAATAAAAATAAGGTGAGACCAGATAAAACAAAATGAATCTGTTTTATATCATATTTCACAGGTTGTTATTGTTATTGCTTTTTCAAAAAGAATTATTTTTCTCAATAGAACCCATGGCAGACCCAGAACAGGGAAATCAAACGTCCATCATGGGATTCATCCTCCTGGGCTTTGGGAATTTCCACGAACTGCAAATTCTTCTCTTCCCACTGTTTCTAGTGATATACGTTGTGACCATGGCTGGGAACACGGCCATCGTGGTGCTAGTTGTGGCTGATCAGCACCTTCACACTCCAATGTACTTCTTCCTGGGGAACCTGTCCTGCTTGGAGGCCTGCTACAGCTCCACCATTCTGCCCCGGATGCTGGCCAGTCTCTTGAGTGGGGACAAGACCATTTCATTTGCTGGTTGCCTCATACAATTTTATATCTTTGGTTCTCTGTTATCTACAGAGTGTTGTCTCTTATCAGCGATGTCTTATGATCGGTATTTAGCCATATGCAAACCACTGCATTACGCAGCCCGTATGAATAGTGGCTTTTCCCTCCAGCTAGCTGCAGGATCTTGGCTCAGTGGCTTTGCAGCTGGCACCATTACAGCATGTTGGCTGTCACAACAGATTTACTGTGGGCCCAATGAAATTGACCATTTCTTTTGTGATTACACCCCGTTGATAAAATTGTCCTGCAGTGACACCAGCCGGATGGTTCTGGTGGTCTTCCTCAACTGCTGCATATTTATTCTTCCCCCTTTTCTCTTAACCCTCACATCTTACATGTGTATCATCAGCGCCATCTTGAGAATCCCCTCCAGCACCGGGAGGCAAAAGGCCTTTTCTACCTGCTCCTCTCACCTCATCGTGCTGACAGTTTTCTACGGGACCCTGATCATTGTCTACGTGCTCCCGGACACGGCTGTGCTGTGCAACCTGAACAAAGTGTTCTCCATCTTCTACACCATGCTGACACCCATGGTCAATACCCTCATCTACAGCCTGAGAAACCAGGAGGTCAAGGTGGCCCTGAGAAAAGCTCTGAGTAAGACTGTGACTTCCATGAGCATTTGCAAATGATTTTGTGGGCATTGACTGTAAGTTGCAATAAAATGTGTAGAATTCGAGTTCATCATGTGGTGCAATGAGGCAAACCACAGCGCATGTGGGCACTCCTGAAATAGTACAGCTGTTCTAGCACCTACAGTGAGACTCCAGGTGTGAGAAGGCCAGTTAACAGGTAATGACTGCAGGGGAAGGTATTCTCTGATGCTCAAGGTCATTGGTGGCCCATGACTCCTGCCTTTGGGAAGGCTGGTGGCGGGCGGAGGGGACCGGTGTTTGAACAGTGGCCCCTCCCCCTGATCCACTCCTTCCCCTGAGGCTCTGCCCACACTCCAGCCCTGATCCACCTGAGGCCCCACTCCCACTTGGCCCCCTCCCCCGAAACGCCCCATCCACCACTCGTGCCTCTTGGGGGTGTAAGGGACTGTGGCCCTTCAAGTGGTGCCCAGGCAGTGTATCGGGGTTCTGGGGGCAGCGTTAGAGACAGCAGGGCTTGTGTATCTTCAGCTGTGAATTGAAGTATCATTAAACAGTTACCAGCCGTACTCACTGGGGACACAAGCTGAAGGAGAGCTTTCCCAACCTTCTTTTTCTGTTCTTCAAACAACCACCGAACCTCACCAAGCTCATCATCAGACGCAAGCTGGCCACAGACCGGCAGCCACCAGCACAAAGTGACACCGGCTCCTCCCCTAAGAACAGATGCAAAACCTGCAGGCCCATCTCCACTGCTATGGTGGTCAGTAGCCCCACAACACACCTGTCAGGATCCATGAGTCCTACTCATGTCTATCAAGAAGGGATTTGAACATTATTTTCCTACCTTTTAATTACATGATCTAACCACGGGGCTGAAGGTAGGCTTGAAGGATCATACTTTTATTGATAAAACAGACAATAAACCTGAATTTCATTGTACACACACAAAATGACAAAAATATTTCAGTGTCTGACAATAGAAATGTACACAGAGGCAAAGTAAGAAAAATTCTGCTTGAGAATTTATTAGTGTTTGATGTAAGGATATTTACCCTGTGTATTTGAACAATGTGATGTTGTCAGTTTGTGTTTTAAGGGTTATAAAGCTTTAACCATTTTGAAACTAACAGCTGGTCTCGTTAAACAATTAATGTCTGACCCACTCTGTTGTCTCACCCCCCATCATTTCCCACAGCTGTGAACATTTAAATCGATAAAAATGAGAAAAAACTAACACATACAACTAATAACTTTGCACAACTGTGAACGTTTCTATGACAAACATCAGGGAAAAGGCTGACAAGTCAGGTCTGATATTATGAGTCAAAATGTTTAAAAACAAAAAAAATGAATTCTGCCAAGTCTCACTGAAAGATCTCCTGGTACGGAACACTTCCATCTCGGCCATTGAAGCTGTTCCACTCTGTCTGAACAGTGGCCAGGTCTGTCACTTCTGAAGTGTAAGAGACCTGTCCACATCCATTCTCCTCATTTCAACCACAGGAGGGAATTTAACCGGGGTCTCCCACAGCCCGGCTGGGTGCCCAAACTGCTGGTCTAAATTGTATAAGGGAAGAAGCTGCAATCTCTTCCATTTCCCCACCATTCCCTCTGGCCATTTTGTGCAGAGTGATGTGTGTTCAGAGCCTGCCTGTGGACAAGGCTGTGCAGGTGAGATAGGCGGGGCAATGCTTATCTTCACAGGTTTATTGATTGCGCTGAGGCGTAGAGGTCCAGGGGATTTAGGCACCTAGGGAACATTTACAGTCAGATCTAAAGCCAGGTTTTTAAAGGCACGGATTTCAAGGGGTGTTAGATGCTTTGCTGCTTTTCAAAACCCCCCAGCTCAGGGGCAGATCCAGGAGGAGAACCCAAGTCTCCTGAGTGCCAGCTCTGTGCCTGATCCACTAGAACATATTGCCATCAGACGGGTGAGGGGCATAGAGCTGCTAACGGGTAAGAAGGTGCCGTAGAACCTCAAAGAGACGAACACTCGGGTTGCTGGTAACTCTGAAATGTTCCTAACTCTGAACAGAACATTCGGACACAGCACCCTGCGGTCAGTGTCTTCCAGCTGGGGCTGGGAGCGATCTCTGCAAAGGTGACATCTGGCAGCACTGCCTGATTTGCAAGCAGCTCCCTGCACAATTCCTGTTTCTTGCCTTTGGGCTGAACTGGGGGGAGAGGGGACCTGCCCCGCACCAATGGCACTACATGCCCCAGTCCACAGCAGCCCCTCCCAAGGGCTCGCCCTGCTCTGTGCACTGCAGAGACAGCACGTGGCAGGGGGTTGGTGCCCCTCCTTCCCCTGCCCCTTGCACTCCCAGAGGTGCTGGTGGGATCCCGGAGTGAAGCCACTGGCAAAGCTTGGGCCTCATCCGTGCACAGGCTGTGACCCTTTAAAACTCCTCCAGAGCACAGCCGATTCCCACTGCAGCTCCAGGCCAGGCTTTGGCTGCAACCTTCAGCTGGCAGCATGAGCTGGGTGGCAGCTTTCTTTCCGGGGCTCCGAGGGGGGACCGGGGTGTGTGTGAAAACAGCTTCCCCCTCCAAGTGTGAGTGGGTGGAAGGGGTGAAAGAGCGCCCTTGGCTTAGAGGGACAGCACAGACCCCAGACTGTTTCTGCTCTTCCCAGTATTTGCTTTCTTCCTTACCCACCCCACCTCCTCGCTGCTGCCTGATCGCTGACAGTACTTCCAGTCTCACAAGGCGTTTGGGTGACCGGTCAGTTGGTAACTCTGGTGTTCGTATCTTTGAGGTTCTACTGTGGTCTCAACATAACTCGCCTTCAAATTTCTAAAGAGTCTCCCAGTCAGAGGTGGATGTTCCATGCAGCTGTCAACGCAGGCATGTGATAGAAAGAGAGAGACACACACACTGTGCTCTCTCTCCTGGAACGCTTTGTTTCTCCTTCGCTAGTTTTTTTTCTTTCCCCTTAATCTACTATAAAAGTCTGCTCAACTGAAAATGACACCTTTTGTTGGCCCTGGCTTTAGAGCAGTGTAACTGCATTGACTTTAACGGAACTGTTCCTGATTTACACTAGGGTGAGGGAGAGAAGAATCAGCCCCTTTGAACTGCAGCGTAATTATTCCTAATTGACACTGGGTGAGGGACAGGGCAATTTGATGGTTTGACCACAAAAAGGGTTCGATGGATGAGCTGGTGGATCAGGTAATTATCAGAGACCCAGAGGAGCCAGATTCTATTCCCAGCTCATCGTCACGTAACCTTGGACTAGACACTTAATCTGCCCTGTGTAATCCCACTGTAGTAAGAAGTGAGAGATTGAGGATTGCAACCTAGCAGAACAGGCTAAGACATGAGGTCTAAGTGGAAAAAGCCATGACCAGGAGTCAGGCTGTAAACTTATGACCTCACTGAAACTGGCACTGAGAAAAAGCTGATACTGCAAACACGCATCTTTCCCAAATATTACTACTATCAAAATATTACACAAATATATATAGCAGGTGCAGAAAGTACCAAGACAGCCTAACACCAAAGAGATAACAAGGGCCATCAGACCCCCTGAAATGACACTTTGATGGATAGAAATGTCTGCTAAGATGACAAATAGAGTTGTTTTGCCCGAACCATCCAGTACAAGGTGAGGGGTGGTATCAGACTGCGTCAAGAGGGTGGCAACTACAAACGTCAAAGGGGCAGAATGAAATTGTCTGTAACAGTGTATAAAAAAGGGAGTCAGAGGGAACGATGTCGTCTGGCCTAGGGGATAATGGAAAATCCTGCTGTTAAGTTGTGCCGAGTCCATTGTAACGGAGCACTCGTATTTGAGGTGTACCCATAGATGCTATATAGGTCGCTTCTCATTGTGCTTCAACTGCAATAAACCTGGCCCAGGTGCCTTCGTTGCTCAGCGCATCTGTGGTTGTGTCGATTCATTCGATCGTTACCTGCACAGAGCTGGGACAGCACCTACATGGAGACGCACACATGCAGCCTACACTGACAACTAACAACACACAACACCCACCTCTGTAAAATGGGGGTAATAACACTCTGCTTTACAGGACTGGTGTGCAGATAACAATCCATTTATGACTGTGAGGAATTCAGACCTCGGCTTTCCTAATTGGCATATGGCCTAATGGAGCAGTCTATTTCCATGGTGCAATGGAGGGGTGGAGAAATGCCCGTTGCTCTGTGTGGTGCAGATTACACAGCCGTAGAAGGATCAATTTTGCTCCTCCCTTACTGCATGAGAGGAGGTTCAGATCCAGTCACAGATCTGCAGCTGATGTAAATTAGCCTTGCTCCATTGACGTCATCATTGGTATGTGTATTTACACCAGGTGAGGATTTGTCCCATTGAATCAAAAGGAATGAGACTAATGTACACCAGCGGGGGATCTGGTCTGCTGAATTACATGGAGCTATACCCCTTTGCACCCGCTGGGGCCTGGCTTCAATGCAGTTACGCTGATTTACATGCACTGGTCATCTGGTCCTACCTATTACAGACTCTACCGGACTTGATTAGTGAATGGGACCAGTTCAGAGGCGTGCTCAGGAAGTGTCTCTGTTTTATCTCCTGGCCTCATCCCCGACAGCTGAATTGGTGTGGTGAGATGAATACACCATCACATGGCACAAATCACTATCTGCTCTAGACAGCTAGTGTTAGTGCACGAGCTCGAGCAAAGCTAGCATGAGTGTTTCTACCTAGGCTGAGAGGCGCTTTCAGGTGCAGTGTAAACATGCCCAGAAGCCCATCACCTATTACGGCCAACTGGATATCCCCACCTTACAAATTCAACGTCATCCTCGTCGTGGTAAACATGTATCCCACAGGGTGTGTCCTTAACCCTGTTCAGTGTCTGAGTCACAGAAGATTTGAGTTTCCAAGAGCTACCAACTAGTGGAGTTACTTGTTTAACTCAAGTAGTGGGGACTCACTCCTTTAAAATGGCGTTTTTAATGAAGTTCAAGGAAGTTGGAATCATAGAATGCTAGAAGATGGGAGTTGGAAGGGACCTCAGAGGGTCATCTAGTCCAACCCCTGCTCAAAGCAGGACCAACCTCAACTAAATCATTCCAGCCAGGGCTTTGTCAAGCCGGGCTTAAAAGCCTCTAACGACAGAGATTCCACCACCTCCCTAGGTAACCCATTCCAGTGCTTCACCACCCTCCTAGGGAATGTTTTATTCCCTAATATCCAACCTAGACCTCCTGCACTGCAGCTTGAGACCATTGCTCTTAGTTCTGTCATCTACCACCACTGAGAACAGCCTACCTCTATCCTCCCTGGAACACCCTTGCGGGTAGTTGAAAGCCACTGTAAAATCCTCCCTCATTCTTCTCTTCTGCAGTCTAAATAAGCCTAGTTCCCTCAGCCTCTCCCCATAATTCATGTGCTCAAGCCCGCTAAGCATTTTTTTTTGCCCTCCGCTGGACTCTCTCCAATTTGTGCACATCCTACTTATACTGGGGGGCCAAAACTGGACACAGTACTCCAGATGTGGCCCCACCAGTGCTGAATAGAGGGAAATAATCCCTTCCCTCAATCTGCTGTCAACACTCCTACTAATGCAACCCAATATGTCGTTAGCCTTCTTGGCAATAAGGGTGCACTGTTGACTAATATCCAGCTTCTTGTTCACTGTAACTCACAGGTCTTTTTATGCAGAACTGCTGCCTAGCCAGTCAGTTCCCGGTCTGTAGCAGTGCATGGGATTCTTCCATCCTAAGTGTCATCTGCAATCCTCTCCATCCTCCAGATCATTAATCATTTTTGTCCTTGTCCACTATTAAGAGCCCAAGATTAAATATCTGTTCTCCAGGTAGGTACGTATAGACTGTAATCAAGTCACCTCTTAACTTTCTCTTTGTTAAAATTAATAGATTGAGCTCCTTCAGTCTGTAACTGTAAGGCATGTTTTCTAATCCTTGAATTATTCTCATGTCTCTTCTCAGAACCCTCTGCAATTTATCAACATCCTTCTTGAATTGTGAACATCAGAACTGAACACAGTATTGCAACATCCTTCGCACCAGTGCCAAATACAGAGGTCAAATAACCTCACTACTAGTACTTGAGATTCCCATGTTTATGCATCCATTAACCAGTTGATTATCCACCACGGCAACCACACCTGTTGAATTTAAAAGCAGGTTGAAAAAAAAAATTTTCTCCACAAAAATCCACCACAACACCTTTCATTTTGATCGGACTCAAAATATTTTCCAACTTTTCAATTTGCCAAGATTTTTGAAAAAAAATGTTGTTTGACCATAAACTAAACTTTTTTTTTAAATGTTTTTTTTAATTCCCATTGAACTAAAAATATCATTTTTGCCTAGCTCAGTCATGATATTATACACTATTATGATGACTAGTATTATCATGATTAATTATTATATACATAGAAGTAACGAATGTCATTCTGGGGTGATATTAATAGAAGTGTCAGTTGTAAGACACCGGAGGTAATTGTCCTATCTGAGGTAACTGACCTGTCCGTTCAGCACTGGTGTGACCTCAACTGAAGTAATATGTCAGTTCTGGGTGCCATGTCTTAAGAAAGACATGGGCAAATTCTAGAGTCCACAGGAAAACAACACACATGATAAAAGGTTAGAAAATATGATCTCTGAGAAAAGGTTAACAAATCTGGACAGGTTTAGTCTTGAGAAAAGACAACTGAAGGGGGACCTGATAATAGTCTTGAAAAGTGTTAAGGACTATTATAAAGAAGACACTGATCAATTGTTTTCTATGTGCACAGAAGGTAGGAGAAGAAGTGATTGCTTAACCTGCAGCAAGGGAGATTTAAGTTAGGCAACACTTTCTAACTATGACAATAGTGAAGCTCTAGAACAGGCTTCCAAGGGAAGCTCTGGAGGTTCTTAAGAACATTGTTGAAGGTTTTTGAGAACACGTTAGAGAAACACCTATCAGGGATAGTCTAGATTTACTTGGTCCTACCTCAGCACAGGTGGCTAGACTTGATTACTTCTCAAAGTCCCTTCAAGGCCTTCATTTCTAATATTCTATGCTAATTAATCATAAATGTAATAATTAATACTTAAGTTAATATTAATAACAGTGTTATTCAAATGCAGCCAAATAGCACGACAGGTTTGCATTATAATCAGAACTGGAAGAAAAACAATCTTAGGAAATTTCAACTTGTGACTGTAAAATCAAAAGCTGATTTTTTACTTTCATTTTTGGCAGTCAGAAACCAATACATAAAAAAATAAAAATTGTCCACCAACTACAAGAGAGCCAATGTTTTCAGATTTCAGGTTTTCTGTTTTATGAAGAAAAATCGAAAGTGTTCAAAGAAAGAATACAACTTCTTTTAAAATGTTCCTTTCCTCCCAGATCCAATTTTCTATTAAAAAGGTTTAGGTGTAAAAATGTCCTAATTGTCAGACTGCACCTTTCCAGTTGGAGAATACATTTCTTCTTTCTGTAAATATTTTATTATTCCTATAATTATTTAGATTGTAACCTCTTCAGGAGAAGGATTGTCTCTTATTCTCGATGGGTAAAGTGGCTAGCAAGATATTGGTGTCATGTAATAATAATAATGAATTAATTTATTTATTCAGGTGAGAATTGAATTGATGGAAAGGATCAACCAGTCCACCATGACGGAATTCATTCTCCTTGGTTTCCCTGCCTCTTTCCAGCTGCGTTACCTGACCAAGTGAGGCCTGATATTAGTGCTCTAAAAGGAAGTTATTTTTCAATGTCCTTTCCATGTTTCATAAAATAGATTATTGTCTGTGATTCCAGCCTTGTTCCCAGTCCTGCTCCAGCCATTTTCGTGTTCCAACCCGACCCTTGTGTCACCAGGCTTGGTATGGGTCACAACTGGGAGGACCAATCTCAGGTCAGACTGTCAAACAATTGGGCTGACATCCTCACTCTGGTAGTATATTCTATAATTAGATTTAAGCAAACCAGCAACAAATGTGTGTTCCTGTACCTCTATATTAGCTTCCCATAGAGTCACAGGCAGTCCGCTTAGACACTCCATGCTATATTACCAGCCAGACAAAGTGGACTTCTGTGGTAAAAGGTTAATAAAACCATAATTCACCACACATTAGGTTCTTCCAGCCCCAGGGGGCCAGTCACTTATCCAGGTCAATGGATGCTCAGGACCTTACACCAAAGATAATTTTATAGCCAATCCTTATTTATTAACTCAGAAAAAGAAAGGGGAGTTACTAAAAGGCAAAAGCACATAAAATACATTACAGGTGAATTAAAGTATGTAGTCCAAAATAATACAAGGGATGTTAAATCTGCCAGTTTTCTATAAATCTCTCTGGATTGCCCAAGTAGTTCTTCGGGATCTCAATCCTTTTATTCAAAATTTCCTGTCAGAATTCACCAGTCAAGAGAAGGTGGCCAGGGGAATTTGTTCTCCCTTTTTATAACGTGACCCTTTTTGCTGGAAAAATCCTTGCTATGTAATTGGGTCAAGCAGTTCCATGGCATATGTGCTTTGCCATCACTTCTTTATATGAATGGCAAATTCTAGTTTGCATCGTCTGCATACATGCCGTATGATGTGCAGTGTCTCTAGTTTACAGTTCCTTTGTTATCCCTGAAGCGCAAACCTGTGGGCCTTTCTCAGACTCCCATGATGATGAGTTCCAAACATCTAGCAAAGTTTCATATCTCCACACACAATGCTGATACACACAGTAGAGCAGGATAATAATACTCAGCAGATTACATATTTTCCAATGATAGTGCACGAGGCGTATTGTACAAGGTTTATCACAATTTTGTAACAGTGGTGACCATATTAGTGTAGACGGTCACCTTCTCCCTTAGACAGCATCACACTTGGCTCCCAGCCCCATTCTTGCTTTTTTCAAAAGCTCTTGACTCCTGAATCCAACTCTCACCTTCCTCTCCAGTTCCTGGCCTGACTGCCATTGCTCCAACCACTAGACCTGACCCTCCATATCTTGGTTTCTGACACTGGCCCAATATCTCTTGGCTCAGATAGTAAGCTATGGAGTTGGCCTATGTGAGGATATTAGCCAGGGTCAATATTTTGTTTGAAATAAGTGTTACTCCTTCTTCCTTTGAAATCACTCATAAAACTTACAGTGACTTGAATGGCAGCTTGACTGCACTCAAATTGATCAGCAAAAGTAAAGTTGAAAGAAAGAAAGAAAGAAAGAAAGAAAGAAAGAATCTTAGTTTATGTTTTGTGAAACAGCAGTGAAGATAGGAATTCAAATATTGAAATCAGACAGAATTCATATCTCCCCATACTTAGATTCTTTTTTTTCATAAGGTACTTTCTGAATTTCATTACTCAGGTTTGCAGGTGAACAACCTGGGAGTTCCAGGGTAAATCCCTACAGTAAGTTTGATTTGACAAGAGATAATGTACAGAAATTTGCCCTGAACTCAAGGTGACATTAATCTCAAAGAATGCTGCAGGATTGGACTCCATTTGTGGTTTTCAACATTTCATGACCAAATCAAAAGGGAAAAGATTTTTTGCTGTTTATTTTACTAAGTTTATTGCATCTTAAAATATAGAGAAAATGGGCAGAGTTCTCTGTTTATTTACACAAGCTTTAGAATAGTGTAAATGCATTTATTTCAAAAGAGTGCTGAATGAGAGGGGTATTGGGCCCATTGACTCTAATAGGGTTACTCTTGATTTACATGGAGGTGAGTGAGAGAGGAAATGGGCCCACTGACTCCCATGGCAATATTCCTGATTTACATCAGGACGAGTGAGAGAAGAATAAGACCCATTGATCTGAATGTGGCTACTAGTGATTTACACCTGGGTGAGTGAATGTTCCTTATTTATAAAAATATGAGTGAAATTTGAATCAAGACAACTTGCTTTATTGAGCTGTGTTACATGACACAACATAGGAGTATTGTACTTAGATGACCCAGTTGAACATGGACTCTATCAATTTCCATTACCTGTTACACATGTGTCACGTTGTTCACCATTTCCAAACACCTACCTAAGCAGGTCATCAATGATATATATATATATTTTAGTGATAATTCAAGTTCTGTATTTTGACCTGGTGTAGATCAGTGTAGATATGCAGACATCAGATTAGCTAAAACAATTTACATTTCCTAAGGATTTGGATATAGGTCTTTACTGTTCTAAGTATCTGTGAATATGCACATATATAGAGAAATACTTTGTTGTAGTAAATATGTTCTATGACCAGTGTTCTGGAATGTTATAGGAACAAGGAAATTGCCATGAAGGAGCATCCTGTCTCCAGTGGTGGCCATTATCAGATGTTTCAAAGACAGAAGAATTGTATGATAAATCATGGACAAAATTTACTCCTAACTCAGAGAGGCAGTAGCCCACTCATATCCTGAAGAATGAAGTCCTTACAAAGAGTAGCTTGCATAACTCCTGTCAACTGTTGTGCTTCCCTTCACTGCACTGCCTTCACTGCACTGAGCCACTTGAGGGGGTGGATT
Source organism: Emydura macquarii macquarii (assembly GCF_026122565.2). NCBI lineage: Eukaryota > Metazoa > Chordata > Testudines > Chelidae > Emydura > Emydura macquarii. Next base: position 40,963 of record NW_027130299.1, read on the forward strand.
TACTGCATCGACTTCCTGATCAATTGAGCGGGTCTACACTGACCACTCAATCGATCCAGAAAGATTGAACTGATTGCGGCGACTTTGCCACCGTCAGTATAGACATGCCCTGAGATACTGCAAAAACCAGATCCTAAGCTAGTGTAGATCAGTGCAACTTCATGGAAGTCATTTGGGGCTAGATCCACAAAGGGACTTTTGTCTTTCACTGCTTAACATTTAGTTACCTTGGGCCTGGTTCATCAAGGTGTTTGGGCACCTAGGCCTAGATTCATAGAGGGATTTAGGTGTCGTGATGATCAGAGTCATGACTACTAACTTCTAGGTGCCTTGAAAATCACTGTTCACAAAACCTTAGCTAGGTGCTGGGTCTTTCCATGCAAGGAATGCAGGGAGATAGTTGTCTGAGAACAGGACCTGCAAAGCAAGCACACTGGGTGGCTCCTCACCTAAGCTAGCCAATGGGAGATATCAAGGAGAGAGGGTTGTGTTAAGCCCTGCCCCTTTCAGGGATTTGGGTTTGGGATCCTCTGCTGTGAACCCTTTCCTGGAGTCTGGTGCCTACGGCATTTCTTGCAAGGGGCTGGGGGATGGGAAAAAAGTCTTCTCTTGTTGCTTTTAGCCCAGTAGTCCAGGTACTCACTTCAGATGTGGGAGACCACTGGTTCAAATCCCCCATCTGCTGAAGGTAAGACTTGATTTGAACAAGGCTCTGCCACCATCCCATAGCACTAATGGATGGGCTATAGGATGTTCTCATGCTGGGAGTCTCTTTTGAGTAAATATTGAGTAAATAACTAAAGCTTCACTGGAGATGGCGGGGTCGAGACCCAAGGTCTCTACGTTCTGGGTGAGTGCACTAATGAGAAGGGAATAGAGCCATTCTTTTTCACTTTCTCTCATTCTTCCTTCCCTCCCTCTTGCCCACGACTTTCTTACATTCATCCAAAGTGCAACACCTTGAAGAAGCAAGATGTAGGGAGCCAAAGACAGAGAGACAGACTGGCGAGCTGTTGTACTACATGTCCACCCACATATCTGGAGAACTCATTGTGTCATAGCTGGACAGAAATTAAGGAAGAAAAACAATGAAACTATTTGTCATAATTTGGTTTTTCTTTTTACCCCAGATTTTTTCTGCAAATTAAAAAGAACCCTGACACCCTCTGTTCTGTCTCTATGTTCAATGGGAAAGTTAATTTTTGGAAGATTTTGTGGCCCATAGTCTTTCTCAAAGCCTCTTTCATATCCTTGTTACTAAAGCTGTAGATTAAAGGATTCAACATGGGGATTCCAAAGGTAGAAAACACAGATACACCATGTGGGAGGTGCAGGTGGAGAAGGCTCTGTGTCTGCCCTCGGCAGAGCGAATCCTGAGGATGGTGGAGATGATATAGATGGAGGAGATGAGCACAGTCAGGGCAGTGTCGCTATGATGGGTCCACATATGATAAACATCACAAGATTATTGACGTACGTGTCACTGCAGGAGACACTAATCAAGGAAGGGCCATCACAGCAGAAATGATCGATCTCAATAGACCCACAGTAGCTCAGCATAAAGGTGAAGCCGGTTTGCACCATGGAATTCACACAGCCACAGATTTACGACCCTACCATCAGCTGAACGCAAACCCACTTGGATATGGTGACGGGATACCGGAGCAGGTCGCAGATGGCGGTGTAGCGATCATAGGCCATCGCTGCCAGGAAGAACCTTTCGGTGGTGAGGAAGAGAATAAAGAAGAAGAATTGGGCACCTGTTGTAGGAAAAGACTTTGTTCCCTGTTAGGAAGCTCACCATGGCTCTTGGGGTGATGGTGAAGGAGTAGCAGAGATCTAAGAGCAACAGGTTCAGGAGGAAGAAGTACATTGCGTGTGGAAGTGAGAGTTGGCTCTAATGAGGAGGACCAGGAAGATGCTCCCCATCATAGTTACTATGTAAATCACCAGGATTATCACAAAAGGGATCATCTGATGAGCTGGACCATTTCCAAAACCCAGCAAGATGAATTCCATGACTGCTGTGCAGTTCCCCAATCTCACTGGCTCCATGGATGTTAAATCCTTGGGAAAAGGAATGAGATACAGATTAAGGAAAGGGCAAATGAAGAAGATGTAAATGAAGGGCTTAGTAAAAAGAAAAAAGGATGGTGATGTGGAAAATACCCTGGTCTGAGGGCTTGGCAGATCAATGTTCATTTTCCAGCTCTGCCACAGACTCTCTGTGAGGCATTGGCCCAGTCTCTTGGACTGGGATTTCCAAAGCAGTCAAAGAGCATTGTGTGCTCAACTCACATTCCATTTCAATAGGATTTGGTCACCTCAGACGAGATTTATAAAAGTATTATGGGCCTCGTAGAATTTTCAAAAGCTCCTAGGTACCAAAATCTCATTGATTTCAAGGTCAGAAGGAGCCATTGGTGAATACCTTTTATCCTAAATACTGAAATATACTAAATTGATCATAAATACCTTTAAAAACTTGGGGTCTATCCCTTGAGCTTTTGTGAAAATTTTCAGCTTTTCTATTTCTGCCTCTCAGTTCCCCTTTCTGAAAATGAACATAACGTTATTTCCCGATCTCAGAGGGTGTTGTGATTCATTAATATTTTAAAATATTTTGGAAGTGCTCAAATGCTATCCTTACAAGGGATACAAAAAGTAACTTATGAGTGATTTTCAAAAACAGCCACCCAACTCCCATTGACTTTCTATAATATTTGGGTACTTGATTCACTGAAGTTCTATTGAAAATCTCATCCTAGACAGATGGAATTTGAGGCAAAGGTGCCTTTGACTTCACTGTAAGATGATCAGGCTCTTGTAATCCACGTGAAACAAATTCCTAATACAATCTGATCTGCTCTTTTGGAAGGCATATTTTCAAGAGTAGCAGCCAAAGTAACCAACTTTTCCTTTCAGTTGCCACACAAAGCACAGCTACTCAGCCAAGTTGGACAATTGCAGAATCTATCCTCCCATGTGTGAAACCATTGATTTATAAAAAGGTGCCAGAACTGGGACTTTGACATAGAATCATAGAATCATAGAATATTAGAGTTGGAAGGGACCTCAGGAGGTCATCTAGTCCAACCACCTGCTCAAAGCAGGACTAACCTCAGCTATATCATCCCAGCCAGGGCTTTGTCAAGCCTCAGCTTAAAAACCTCTAAGGATGGAGATTCCACCACCTCCTAGGTAACCCATTCCAGTGCTTCACCACCCTCCTAGTGAAAAACTTTTTCCTAACGTCCAACCTAGACCTCCCCCCCTGCAACTTGAGACCGTTGCTCCTTGTTCTGTCATCTGCCACCACTGAGAACAGCCTAGCCCCATCCTCCCTGGAACCCCCTTTCAGGTAGTTAAAGGCCGCTATCAAATCCCCCCTCACTCTTCTCTTTTGCAGACCAAACAAGCCCAGTTCCCTCAGCCTCTCTCATAAGTCCTGTGCTCCAGCCCCCTCATCATTTTTGTTGCCCTCCGCTGGACTCTCTCCAACTTGTCCACATCCTTTTTGTAGTGGGGGGCCCAAAACTGGACACAATATTCTAAATGTGGCCTCACCAATGCCGAATAGAGGGGAATAATCACTTCCTGTGACCTGCTGGCAATGCCCCTCCTAATGCAGCCCAATATGCCATTAGCCTTCTTGACAACCAGGGCACACTGCTGACTCATATCCAGCTTTTTATCCACTGTTACCCCCAGGTCCTTTTCTGCAGAGCTGCTGCCCAGCTCGTCAGTCCAAAGTCTATAGCTGTGCATGGGATTCTTCCTTCCTAAGTGGAGGACTCTACACTTTTCTTTGTTGAACCTCATTAGATTTCTTTTGGCCCAATCCTCCAGTCTGTTTAGGTCACTCTGTATCCTATCCCTACTTTGCAGGGTATCTACCACTCCCTCCAGTTTAGTGTCATCCGCAAATCTGCTGAGGGTGCAATCTACCCCATCCTCCAGATCATTAATAAAGATGTTGAACAAAACCGGCCCCAGGACCGACCCCTGGGGAACTCCGCTTGTGACCGGTTGCCAGCTAGACATGGAGCCATTGATAACTATTCGTTGAGCCCTATGCTCTAGCCCGTTCTCTATCCATTTTATAGTCCTTTCATCCAACCCATACTTCTTTAACTTGCTGATAAGAATACTGTGAGAGACAGTATCAAAAGCTTTGCTAAAGTCAAGGTATATCACATCCACCGCCTTCCCTACATCCACAGAGCCAGTCACCTCTTCATAGAAAGCAATCAGGTTGGTCAGGCATGACTTTCCCTTGGTGAATCCGTGTTGACTGTTCCTGATCACCTTCCTCTCTTCCAAGTGCCTTAAAATGGATTCCTTAAGGACCTGCTCCATGATTTTTCCAGGGATTGAGGTGAGACTGACCGGTCTGTAGTTCGCTGGATCCTCTTTCCTCCCTTTTTTGAAGATGGGCACTAGATTTGCTTTTTTCCAGTCCTCAGGGACCTCCCCCTGTTGCCACGAGCTTTCAAAGAGAATAGCCAATGGCTCTGAAATCACCTCAGCCAACTCCCTCAGCACCCTCGGGTTTCCATGCATCTGGCCCCATGGATTGTGAATGTCCAATCCTTCTAAATAGTCTTGAACTCGTTCCTTCAGCACTGCGGGATGTTCGCCTCCTTCCCATTCTGTGCCACCCAGTACGGCAGTCTGGGAGCTGATCTTGTCTGTGAAGACAGAGGCAAAAAAGGCATTGAGTACCTCAGCTTTCTCCACATCCTCCGTCACTAGGTCGCCTCCCTCATTCTCTAAGGGGCCCACACTTTCCCGAATCTTCCTCTTGTTGGCAACATGCCTGTAGAAACCCTTCTTGTTCCCCTTCACATCCCTTGCTAGCTGCAACTCCGATTGTGCTTTGGCCTTCCTGATTTCATTCCTGCACGTTCGAGCAGTGTTTATATAATCCTCCCTAGTCATCTGACCAAGCTTCCACTTCTTGTAAGCTTCTTTTTTGCGTTTAAGTTCGCCAAGGACATCTTTGTTAAGCCAAGCTGGACGCCTACCATATTTGCTATTCTTTCTGCACATCGGGATGGTTTGTTCCTGTGCCCTCAATAAGGTTTCTTTAAAATACAGCCAGCTCTCAGGAGAAAATTGTGATTTTCAATGTTTAAGGTAAGTGTCCCTGTGTCCAGTTCTAGCTGGCTGGGCATAGCCACAAGAGCTTCTCAGTGATGCCCAGGATCTCTGTCTGGGAAGCTCAGCCCTTAAAGGCACAATTCCCAGTAACACCCCTCTCCACTCCCAAATTCAATTTTGAAAAAAAAGAAAAAAAAAATTCCATCTGGAAATTTGCAATGACAGCTCTCTGGTCTAAAAAATTAGCCAGATGATCAAATCTAAGAAAACAAAAACCAGCCAGGCTAACTGTTACAACCTGGCCCTGGACCTGACTGTACCATCACCGGTCTGTTGTGAGAGGACCCATCACTGGTTTCAAGTGCTTCAAAGTCAGCTGTGTCTGGGTAGAGTCCAGCCCTTCTTCCTTGCTCTGGGATTCTAGGTCACACTCCCGAGCTGAGCCTTCTTGTCCAATGTCCTTCCTTTGGCCATAGGAGGCCGCCTTCCATCTGCTCTAGACGTCAAAACCCGGGTCTCACTTCTAGTTTAACCTCTTTGGGCACCTCGTAGTGCAGTGGCTGGCAGATGGAGACGTAGCGATCGTACGCCATGACAGTGAGAAGGAAAAAATCTGCTCCTACCAAGAAGAGAAGGAAAAAGACTTGGTTGACACATCCAGCATAAGAAATGGACCTGGTGTTCATGAGGGAACTGGCCATGGATTTGGGGACAGTGACAGAGATGGTGCCAATGTCTAGGATGGACAGATTGATCAGGAAGAAGTACATGGGGGTGTGAAGGTGGCGGTCGAGGGCTATGGCTGTGACAATGAGAAGGTTCCCCATCAGGGCTGCCAGGTAAACCACTAGAAACACCACAACGTGTAAAATCTGCAGCTCCCGCACCTCAGAGAATCCCAGGAGCAGGAATTCGGTCACGGTGGTTTGGTTGGACATTTTCTCCCTCAGCACATTGTGTCCTGCCTGCGGAGGGAAGGAGAAGGGCAACAGTGAGGATTAGAGCGACCGAAGGAATGGCCCTGATTCCTCTCTCCATAATAACTGACGATGTGGCTGTCTGAGCACAGCCCTGATCACATCCACTGAGCAGGGGCGGTGAGGGCTCCTCGCTGTGGAGAATGAGACGACTAGTCCGGTGCGTTGTCCCACTGATGTCAATCCTCACAAGTCTTGGAAGCTGGGTCAGTTCACACCTGTGAAGATCAGAGCCAGGACCTGGCATCGCTCAGTTACTTCTGTGTTGTATCATTTCCCTCTGTGACTTTATGTCTGTGCTCTGCAGGTCAGTGACAATCAGGACACCTGGGTTCTGTTCTTGGCTCTGCCATTGACCTGCTGTATGACCTTCAGCCAGTCACTTCCCCTCCCTGGGACTCTCTTTCTCTCCCTCCCTTTCTCTGCCTGGTCTACTGGGACTATGAGCTCTTTGGGGGACGGGCTGTGTATTATTATGTGTATATTTTCTGCACCTCATTACAGTATTTGTGTGCTCAGCTGTCAGCTGAGATGGAGCCTGGATATGGTGCTAGACAAAGAGGTTTCTAGTCCCAGTGACCTCCTCCCTGTCCATCTAAGCTCCATGTCAGGACAGACAGATCTGGCTGCTGGGTGCAACTCTGCAACTGGGTTTGAAACTCCTAGTCCCTATAACACATATTCTGTGGGTATCGGCTTTGCCATTACTCAGTTTTACTTTCCTTTGAAACAGAAATCAAACTGCTGCAACCGAATCAATGGGTGTCCAGTTATGATGTTATTAGACAACATTAAAGTTTCCCCATCCTTGTTTGAAGTTTAAGTCTGGTTGGAAATTTTCAGTTAAATTATGGTTGGTTGGTTGGTTGGTTTGTTGGTTGCTTTCTTGGACGGAAAATTTGGGTTTACAGCAAAACAACGTTTTTCTCACCATGTGTCTGTTTTCATTGAAAATCTTTTATGCTGGAAAACTAAATACTCAGCAAGCAATCCTGTTTGGTTTTCATCTTAAATTTACACTTTTCAGCTGAAAGTTCTCAGTTGCCTAAAGAAGGAAAGAAAAGGGTTTGGGGTTTCTGATGAAAAGTTGACATTTTCGAAAGCAGGAATTTTTGTTTCTTCTGACTGTCTATAGTTGTTTGAGTAACTTAATAGTGAAATCCTTAACGAGTGCTGACAGCAATTCTGATTCGTGTTCTTTAAATTTCCCTTGTATGTTATTCCCCACACACATATTTAATTGAAATAGCACACTTACTGTACTGGCTGCTGTGGATTTTTCCCGAAGAGGTGATGAATCCAGTCATCCAGATCCAGGATTCTTCTGTCATTATCTATCTACCTGTTTAGATGACAAATACACAAATGTGTAAGAGTCATCTCACCCCTCACTCTGAGCATGACCTGACAGAACTAGTCTAAGACCAGTTGCTCTCTGCAGCTGAGCAATGTGTAGCTGGCTTTGAGCGTCACTGGCATTAAAGGAGCAATGCTGCGGGAAGGTGATTTACCCATGTCTATTTCCTAAGGGCTTGTGGGACTCACTCCCGACAGACCTGAACAGCTCAGAAGCAGAGGCTCAGAGGCAAAACTTTATAGACTCATCCATTTTAAAGCCAAAAGGGGCCTTTCTGCTCCTCTAATCTGACCCCCTGCCTAGCCCAGGCCCTACGATCTCCCCCAGGGTTTCCTGACTCCAGCCCATCTTCTGTGCTTTCTGTGCGCCGGGATTACCAAAGGATTTGGGCACCTAAAGGTGGGGACAGGTATATACTGGGATTTCCCAAAGCTCCTAAATCTGCCAGGTAGCTAAATCCCATGGGCATCCAATGGGAGTTAGGCACCTAACTTGCTGAGGTGTTATTGCAAATCCCACAAGGCAACTCTCAGCTTCTTTAGATGCCTAAACCCCTTTGTAATTCTGGCCCCGGGTCTCTCTTGGCATCTTCCAAGGCCTGGGTTTCTCTTAACTTTCAGAACTATGAAGGCTGGGATTTGCAAAGGAGCCTAAGGGAGAGTAAGGCATGCACGTCCCTCCCCACAACCAGACAGCCCCTCCAGTCATACCTCTGCCCCCCCCACTCTGGCCAGATCCTCCAGTCAGCCCCTTTGCCCCCCAAGCTTGTCAGCCCCTGCAGCTAGTATCCTCGCCCCACTTCTCTCACCAGCCCTTGCGGCCTGACCCCTTGCCTCCCACTCTGGCGAGCCCACATAGCTGGGCCCTTCACCCCCCACAAACTCCAGCCAGACCTGTTTGCCCCCGACTCTGTTCTGCCTCCCCAGTCACTTCAGCCCCTCCATTCTGGGCAGTAACCACCCAGCTGGATCCCCTCCCTTCCACTTTGGCCAGCCTTCCCAGCCAGCCCACTTGCCCCCCGACATTCTGGCCTCTCCCTCTAGCGACTCCATTCACCCCCACATCCCACTGCATCCAGCACCTGCCCGCACTCCCCACCCTCGCACTATTGAACAGGTCTAGAGTCCTCTTCTTTCTTTCTTTCTTTCTTTCTTTCTTTCTTCCTTCTCCGTCTTGCCAAATGACTCTTTCATCCTTTATCCACTGTGTGACAGGAAACCTCTGTCTTTTCTGCAGGGTTTTTCTTTATTTTGTATAAAAGCAAACAGAGGAAGGACAGAGCAAATGCCCCTGTCACACACATCAACACACAGCACCTAGACAAAGAAGTGCTAATGATGTATCTGGAAGTCTCTATTTGTGACCAGCTGCAATATGGCCTGTAAGGAGCAGCAGCTGGTGTAGTAGAAAGTCAGATCCTGAGACATGAGGCTAGGATAACAGGCCAGATCGGGGGCCTGAGGCCCAGCTTAAGTAGTTGGGCGCTGCTGTTATAAAGCAAAGTTAGCAGAAGTCACACATAGCCCACACCTACTGGCTTGCAGGGGGAATTGGGGTGGAGACGGCAATAGGCACATTTTCATGTGCAATGCACTTTCTATGCTTAAGTTCACACACAAGGTGCACCCAGAGGCCGTCATTTTTGTTTCCTTGCTTTGTTTTCCCCCCAAATATTTATTTTGATGAAAAATTGATTATTCTTTGTCTTAAAAGATAAATAAAAATATTGGGGAGAATTGTCCTTTCTTTTGATTAAACAAATTAAACTGTTTAGGGTTTGGTTGTTTTTTTTTGTTTTCAAAAACTGGAGGGAAAAATAGTTTGGAGCTTTTTCTTTATCCCCTCTTTTTCCAGTGAAAAGGTGTAAAAAAAACCCAGAAAAATTCCATGAAGAAATTGCTAACAAAATGAAATGATTTTTTGTGGGCGGAACAACTTTCTTTCATGAAAACTTTTTTTAAATTTTGGAAATGAAAATTAAATCAGGATTTTTGTTGGGGGGGGGGGGGTGTTCTCCTTTTTCCTCCATAACTCTACTTTTCCAGCAAAATGGGAAACACTGGGGGGAAAAATCCTCAAAATGGGAAAAACTGGGCAGGCAAATCCTCAAAATGCAACACCAAGCAAAAAAATCATTTTTGTTTCATCAAAAAAAAAATTGAAAATAGATTATTTTTCAAGAAGATTTCATTTGATTTTTTTATAGCAAAACCAACAATTTTCACCAGATCTAGATGCAGCTATTTGAACCTTCCTTGGTTGTCAATCCTTCTGAAGTAAAACTCCGACCCTGGTATTCCCAGCTAGCCAAGTTCATCTGGACATTAATGACTCGAACTCCAGTGGTGCTTTCCTTTCCAAATGCATTTAAAAGCACAGCATTAAAATGTAGAGGTGCACCGTTTATGAAAAGGAAGACCATTATGTTTATCCTTTTTATTTAATATTAAGAATTTGGAAACAGAGAAATAGTGTGTGACAGGAAGAATTCACAGAAACTGTCCTTTGGATTTAAGGATCCCTGAAATTGAGCCTATACCATTATACCAGATTGATTTGAAAATGCTCAGAGTTTAAGAGTGTTCTCTAACATTATGTGTCACCATTTGAATTTCCAACCACCACCAAGAAAAAAGAGTAGAAAATTAGACAGTAATTATAATTCTTATAATTGGAGGTGTTTGGAAAATGGTAAAGAATTGAGGATGAATTTTTTTAAATAAGTTTCATTCGGCCACTTTCCACAAGGAGCGTTTTTTTGTGTATTTGAAACATTTTGGCATTTTTTGCATTTTTGTTTTTTTCATCATTTTTTGTTTATTTTTCAACCTCTCCTTTCCCATTATCGCTCCCTCACCTTTTGTTTCCAGTTATGTCCTCTTTCCACTTTCCCACCAAAATCGGGGGGGGGTGGGGGTGAGGGGGGGGAAATGGGAAAAGAAAAAGAAAAAGAAAAAAGACCTAAACAATTAAAAAACAATAAGCGAAAAACTTTCATTTGGGGGTATCATCACATAGGATGGAAAAAATAATTAAAAAATACACAATTTATAAACATTTTAAAAAATAGCTCACCTTTCCATAAACAAAAAAATCGTATTAAACACTTCTATCTGCTCTGCCAAAATGTGAGAGGATGTCAGTCAGACATTCTCAGTATATCACCACTTTCTCACATGCTGTTTTAACTGGCCAGAGACATGGGGTGAATTCCAGCCTCTGTTGAAGTCAAGGGGAGATTTACCATTGATGTCAAGGGGGCCAAGATTTCACCTCATCAACCCTGTGTCTATGGCTCAGTAAATCATCTCAGATCATCCTCATTTCTTTTCAATCTAAAACAAGTTGCTAGGGACATCTGAATTCTTGACAAAGCCACAAACTTACTGATCCTTTGCTCATTGCATCATAGACTTCCTTGTTTCTCAAGGGGAGGCGGTTGATCGGTGAGGCCAGGATAGCATAGAATGCAGAGAACACTTTGCTCAGGGGTCTCAGTGCCGTCAGATTTCAGTAGCACGTAGAAAATCCCTATGGTCCCATAAAATGCTGCCACCACAATCAGTTGAGAGAAGGAAGGGGGAAAGGCCTTTTGTCAACCAGTGATAGAAAGAAATATCAGGATGGTGATGATGATACAAACATTCAACAGCAGATGTCACAGAAATGGGACAAGAGTGCAAAGAAAGACCAGGTTCAATTCCAAAAGCACGATCAGGGTGGTGTCACTACAAGCCTGTTTTATTACTGGGGTGAAATCACAAAAGAAGTGGCCCATTTTGCTGAGTCCACAAAACTTTAATAGTGACATCAAGGATGATATGATGATGCTAGAGCCAAACAGCCACTTATCCAAGGCCCGTCCACTATCTGGAGACAGAACCGGCTGTTCTCAGGGGCTGCACAGTGCTGTGCTTTGTACACCACTAAATACTGATCATAGTGTGTGGACAAGATTATGCAGCTGCCAGTGAGGCAAAAACATAAACTTGTGCATCAAACGTACTGACTGAGATGGTTCTGTCCCCAGACAGGAGACTGGCCAGCGTTCTGGGCAGGATGATGGAGATGTAGCAGGTCTGCAAGCAGGACCCAGAAACAAGTAGATCGGGGTGTGAAGGTGCTGATCACAATGAAGATGTTCCTGGCCATGGTCACAACGTAGACCCCTAGGAGGAGCAGGAAGAGAAAGGTCTGTAGCTCTGGGAGATTTCTGAATCCCCGAAGAATGAATTCTGTGACAGATGTTTGATTACCCCAGTCTGTGTTCATCATGGGTGTAGCTAAGGAAAAGGAAATTAAAAAAAAAAAAAAAAAAGGATTGTCATTTACTTTCCATTTTTATTCTCTTAGCTTCCCCTCCCATCCTTCAGCTTTCTTGTCTAGTTACATTTTAACCTCCTCAAGTTACTTATTATGTGTTTGTGCCGTGTCTAGGAATTCCTCACTTATATGGGGAATGAAGGGTGGAAAAGGAGGGGAGGGGGCTGTCCTGAGTCCTCCGACTGGATACAGTTCCACTGATGGAAAGGTTCTTCTGGCAGTGTAGCTCATGCCCACACGGGAAAGAGAACAGTCCCACTGCCTCTCACTGAGACTGTGGAAGAACTCAAACTCCGGGGTCCTTACTTACACGTCCGTTGCCCAGCGGATGGTCCAAATTAACCAGACAGCAGTTTAGCAAAGTCATGAGTTTATTCTTTACATAAAGAAGGTGGTCCCTATATGCTAGGGCGACCTTAAACATACATTTCTAAAAGCTTTTATAGCCTTACACAAACAAGTCTATTTATGTCACAGTTCCCATGGCAATACATACTAAAAACTACTTATCTAGGAATATTTTGGCCTAGTAATTTTCAACTGTCCTTATCTAAGTTGCAAGGTCTTCCTCTGCATTCCGTCCCTGCCGGCACCCAGGACTCATAACTATCTTGTTACTGCTAAATATTCCATCTCAGGCTTTTGCAGCTATTCCTACAGACCAGTTCTCATAAGAAACAGAGACCTCATCTTCTTTTCCCTCCAGTCCCCCCTTTGTTTCTATTACTTCTACTACTAGGAACACAATCATGATATATTCCTTCATTGCCCTTGCCAATATACCAATACCGTATTGACCTTTGCACCATCTGTCTCCTAGGGGGTTTAAACCTTTTTTGCTGGAATAATGAACAGCAATATTGCATACAGCAAAACATTAACATTTATGTTATCATAAACAGTACTATACCCACAAACAATTTTTTAAACCAGGATAAGTCCGGTAACCAAGAAGTCAGAGCATCCTAGATGGATGACCATGAAATATCAATGCCAGGCAATGGCATTGGAGGGTCAGCAAATGTATAGAAAAATCTGCTGACATTCCAAATTTTGTGTACAACCATCTTGATTTTGACCTGATTCATTTTTATAAAAACAACAAGTTTGATTCAACATTACACAAACTCCTCCTTGTTGAGCTAATAATTGGTCTAGGTCTAACCTATTTTGAATACTCATTTGTGCCAATGATTCAATTTCAGCCTGTAATTTTAAAATAGCATCTCCAGTTGTATTAGCAAATATCTCACATTCAGCCGAAAAATTTCTTAGTGCATACTCCAAATCACCCACTCCTTGCCAAGGCCAAAACCTTCTCCATCCTCTCCAGAACGCTGAAGAGTGTTCGGTCAATGGGTTATAATGGTGAGCATCCAGGGTGGGCCTAAAACTTCTCTTAGGTCGGTAATTATACACAACCTCATGTAGAGGAACTGGATGCACACCTCCAGGACAGAGATATACTAGGGTACATCTTCCCCTCCACCTTGGTGGTAAAGTTTTTCCTGCCCAATTTCCACATGCCCACCATATACCTTCTTCGATTGGAGTAACTCCTCTGCAAGTGTTGGAATGGGCTTGGTATAGCACATGTAGCATGATGTTAGCCCATGCAAACCAGATATTATTTTCATATTGATTGAGGGTAGTAGCCTTTTGAATTTTCCAGACCTCTTCTCTAAACTGGTCATTTTTATATAAATTCATATAGTCTAGCTTCATCCACCATTTGTGGGTCTTGTTACACTAAATTCCTCGGGTGGCATTTAGCGTACAATTATAAACTGTTTTCTCATTCAACTGAGTGGCATTTGATCCCCGTTTCTGTATCAAAGTTTTACTGATTTTTCCCCCTTCCACTGTAGGTAGATGAACAATGTATTTGCATTTTGAATATTTCCCTACATTCCTTACTTCACAGGTAACATTTAACCAGGGTTTGTCTGATTCTGTTACCGGTACAAATTGTGTCCACTGCACACATATTTGTGCTGCTGGTTTCCTTCCTGGGAGAATTAAGTCTCTGGGATCAACCCTCATTCCCAACCTGTGTTCTTTCCCTATTACTGTTCCCATGGGATTAGTCCAGGCCAAACTTTCCCTTCATTAACTGACACAGGAATTGGTATTAGGGGTATTCCTTCCCAATGATGGGTTGCCATAAAGGAGCACACCCAACAATCCTTGACCTCCCAAGATGCAGTTAAATTCCTTATCAACATAAAAAATGAATTGGCTTTAAAATCTGCATTGCCCATGTTTAAATGAATTAGAAACATCATCAAGAATAACAAATCCATCTTCTACACTAATTCTAAAACAATGTATCCCCTCAATATAACAAACACACCACAAAATAATCAACAAAGTGATTAAGAATATTGCAAAAATAATATAGTCCATTAGTCTTTTCTTTCCTGGTGCACTCTTGACTCCGTTGACCATCTGCTTCAGAGCAACCACAAGGAGATTGCTCTGAAGCAGATGTGGAAGGATGAAGAACCACGGGCAACCACAAGGGGATTGCCCGTGGTTCTTCACCCTTCCACATCTATTTCTGGGACCTCGGTCCAGCAGAGTTCCCTCATTGCACTTGGAAATCTGCTCCTTTTGAGGATTGGCATCAGGTGATTGTACTTTCTTTAGATGGGTGCAGTGGTACCAGGCTTCCTTTCCCTGTAGCTTTGCAGCACTGTATGTTGTTAACAGCACCTGGTAAGGACCGTCCCACCTTGATTCTAAGGAATTAGAATCATAGAATCATAGAATATTAGAGTTGGAAGGGACCTCAGGAGGTCATCTAGTCCAACCCCCTGCTCAAAGCAGGACTAACCTCTGCTATATCATCCCAACCAGGGCTTTGTCAAGCCGCAGCTTAAAAACCTCTAAGGATGGAGATTCCACCACCTCCCTAGGTAACCCATTCCAGTGCTTCACCACCCTCCTAGTAAAAAACTTTTTCCTAATGTCCAACCTAGACCTCCCTCCCTGCAACTTGAGACCGTTGCTCCTTGTTCTGTCATCTGCCACCACCGAGAACAGCCTAGCCCCATCCTCCCTAGAACCCCCTTTCAGGTAGTTAAAGGCTGCTATCAAATCCCCCCTCACTCTTCTCTTTTGCAGACTAAACAAGCCCAGTTCCCCCAGCCTCTCCTCATAAGTCCTGTGCTCCAGCCCCCTAATCATTTTTGTTGCCCTCCGCTGGACTCTCTCCAACTTGTCCACATCCTTTTTGTATTGGGGGGCCCAAAACTGGACACAATATTCTAAATGCGGCCTCACCAATGCCGAATAGAGGGGAATAATCACTTCCCGTGACCTGCTAGCAATGCCCCTCCTAATGCAGCCCAATATGCCATTGGCCTTCTTGACAACCAGGGCACACTGCTGACTCATATCCAGCTTTTTATCCACTGTTACCCCCAGGTCCTTTTCTGCAGAGCTGCTGCCCAGCTCGTCGGTCCCCAGTCTATAGCTGTGCATGGGATTCTTCCTTCCTAAGTGGAGGACTCTGCACTTTTCTTTGTTGAACCTCATTAGATTTCTTTTGGCCCAATCCTCCAGTTTGTTTAGGTCACTCTGTATCCTATCCCTACCTTGCAGGGTATCTACCACTCCCCCCAGCTTAGTGTCGTCCGCAAACTTGCTGAGGGTGCAATCTACCCCATCCTCCAGATCATTAATAAAGATGTTGAACAAAACCGGCCCCAGGACCGACCCCTGGGGAACTCCGCTTGTGACCAGTTGCCAGCTAGACATGGAGCCATTGATCACTACTCGTTGAGCCCTATGCTCTAGCCAGTTCACTTCCATTTTATAGTCCATTCATCCAACCCATACTTCTTGCATGAAAACTTCTTCAGCAACACCCAATCTCCCAGCTGGATGTCATGCATGGCCGCATCTATAGGAGCGTCTCTGGAAAACTTCAAAATAGCAGTAAGTGTCTTTTGTAATTTTGTAATGTATGCAACCAACTCCTCATCTCCCCCCATGAGACTGGAGTATGCAGGTGTCAGGCTTCCCCCAACTGAAATGGTCTCCCAAAAAGAACTTCATAGGGAGATAAATTTGTCTTTCTAATTGGCATAGTTCTTAGACGCATTAAAGCTAATGGTAACGCATCCACCCAGCGTAATCCGGTATCATCCGTAACCTTAGATAGTTGATTCCTCAATTTTGCATTAGATCTTTCAACTATGCCTGATGACTGAGGTCTGTATGGAGTATGTAACTTCTGAATTATTCCCCAGTGCTTTCAACAAAGATTGCATCACTTGATTAGCAAAATGACTTCCTCTGTCAGATTCTACCACTAGAGGGCAGCCAAACCTTGGAATTACATCTTTCACTAATGCTTTTACGACAGCTGCTGTGTCAGCCCTTCTGGTGCGGAAAGCTTCAATCCATTTTGAAAACACACATACTATTACCAGCACATGTTTAAAACCCTTACA
Source organism: Emydura macquarii macquarii (assembly GCF_026122565.2). Classification (NCBI taxonomy): domain Eukaryota; kingdom Metazoa; phylum Chordata; order Testudines; family Chelidae; genus Emydura; species Emydura macquarii. Next base: position 57,183 of record NW_027130299.1, read on the forward strand.
AGCAGGCAAGTCCATATAATCTATCTGCAAACGCTGGAATGGGCCATAGACCCAAACTGGTGCCCCCAGTTTTTGTGGCTGGTGACGTCCCACGTTATACTTTTGACAATTAACACAACCTTGAGATACTTGTTTAGCCACTTGATGAATACCTGGAGCACACCAAAATCGCAGAACCTGATCAGCTATCCCCCCTTTGCATGCATAGCCACCTTGGTGGGCAAAGCGGGCAAGTTTAGGCAAAAGATTCTTAAGGGTCATTGGGCGGCCATCAGGTGACCACTATATATTGTCAGAAAACTAGCCCCAGGAGTCTTCCAATTGTCCAACTCTGAAGATGGAACTGAATCATAAATCTCCGAAGGGGAGACAGAAAATTGAGCTGGCCAGGAGGCACAGACTGTCTGTATATCCGGAGGGGGAAAGGCGTTCCTGGCTGCAGCCCTTGCAGCTAGATCTGCAAATGTATTTTCACGGGAGACTTCATCCAAAGCAGAAGTATGAGCTTTAAAAAAAATAACAGCAATAGAAGAAGGTAACATAATAGAAACAAGCAAATTATTCACAGCCTGAGCATGTGCTATGGGCTGTCCTGAAGAAGTAAGAAAACCCCTTTGCTTCCAGATTTGTCCTGAAGCATGACAAACGCCAAATGCATAGCGAGAATCAGTATAAATATTAACAGAACAATTTACATTTAAACAGCAAGCACGTGTAAGAGCAATCAATACAGCCAATTGAGCAGAATATACATTAGGTAAAGAACGAGCTTCCCAAACCTCATGTGGTGTACATACCACATACCCCGCTCTACGTATTCCTGTCTCATCAACAAAGCAAGAACCATCAATATACAGAATATAATCTGGGTTAGTCAAAGGAGTATCCTGAAGGTCAGGGCGGGGTGAAGTGATCTGAGAAATAACATAATCACAATCATGAGGTTCCCCTTCAGTGGGAATCGGTAACAGTGTAGCTGGGTTTAGGAATGCACAACATTTAATAGTAATATTATCAGCTGCTAAAAGCACAATTTCATATCGAGTAAGGCGTTGTGCTAAAATATGCTGAGTTTTCCCTTTAGTTAACGGAGCTTCTACAGCATGTGGCACATAAAGAGTTAAAGAATGTCCAAGCACCATATCTTGTACTTTTTGAACTAATAAAGCAGCTGCTGCCACAGCTCTAAGACAGGCTGGATAACCCTGTGTCACAGAATCAAGCTGACATGAAAAGTATGCAACCGGTAATTGAGCCTCTCCCACTGGTTGTGTAAGCACTCCAGAAGCAGTACCCTGTTGTTCATGACAGTGAAGATTAAACAGTTTAGAATAATTGGGAAGCCCTAATGCTGGGGCTAAAGACAAGGCGTGCTTTAAATAAATCAAAGAAGCCTCAGCTTCTTCTGACCAAGAAGGTGGATCAGTCTCAGAAACTTTAGTAAGTGTGACCAGAGGCTTAGCCATTGCAGCAAAATTAGGAATCCACTGCCTGCAATAACTAACCATTCCCAAAAACCCATGAATCTGTTTTTTAGTGTTAGGTCTAGGAATTCTTAAAACAGCTTCTATACACTGTGTAAAAGTAAACCTGTTTGATAAGAAATAAGATACCCCAGATATTGAACCTCTAATTTACAGAACTGCAATTTTATCAAAGAAACACAATGCCCTTTCTCATACAATGCTTTCAACAGAAACACAGAATCAGCAATGCATGCTTTCTCAAAATGAGAACACAAAAGTAAATCCTCAATATATTGAATCAAAACAAAACCTTCAAAAATTTTATTTGAGCTGCAGCCTCTTCCCCTGGGCTACTTTTCCCCCCTCAGTCTTTCTGGCCTCTCCGGCCTTATGTCCTTGCCACCCCTTCCTGGGCTCAGTACCTCGGGCGGGGCGGGGCGGGGCGGGGCGGGGCGGGGTTCCACCCAGCACAACACCTCTGCTTCCTCCAACTTGTGCACTGTGTGTTTGGGGGGCGGAGCCCTTTTATGGAGCACCTGGCTGATCCTAATTGGCCTCAGCTGGCTCCTAATTGCCCCCTCATGACTTCAATTAGGCTGCAGATATACCTCCCTTCATTAAAGCCCTGATCATCCTGGGGCTGATATACCTGCCTTCATTGTCTCTCCTGCTGCCCTTGGGGGGAGCTCCTGCTGCCCCTGCCCCTGGCTGCTGCCCTGCCCAGGCCCAGTGGGCTGCTGCTGCCCCCCTGCTGCTGCTGCACCCTTCCCCTGCTGCTGCTCCCCTGGCCCCAGCTTTTGGGGCACCCTTGCCCTCCCCCTTTCCCTGTTCTTGCCCCCTGCTTCTTCTGCAGTTCTTCCTACCCTGTAGCCTCTTCCTTGCTCTGTTTGTTTGTTTGCCCTGCCCCTGCCCTTGGTTTGTTTGTTTCTTTGGATTGCTCTGCCCCTGCCCCTGCCCCTGGTTTGTTTCTTTGGATTGCCCTGCTCCTGGTTTGTTTGGTTGTTTGTTTGTCTACCCCTGATTGGTTTGTTTTTCCTGATCCTGCCTTGGTTTGCTCCCTGCCCCACCCGGGCTCAGTGGGCTTGCCCCTGGGCCTTTCCAGCCTTCCTTTGGCCCCGTCCCCCCTCCCTTCTGCTGCAGCTTCCCCTCTGCCCTGGCCCAGTACTCCTGCCCTGTGGTGCTCATGGCCCCCTTTACCTGACCTCCCCCTTTTTTTGTTGCCCCCCCTCACACTGCACCCCCCCCCAAGTTGACATAGCCCCTGTTCCCAGTGCAGCCGGAGGAGCCGGTGCTTCCACCTGGACTGGTGAGTGTGTTCTCTGTGCCCCTGCCTGGACTGCCCCCCCCCTTCTAATTTGCCCTGGTGCCCTCCTCCCCTGCTTTCAGCCTAGCGGGGAGGGGCGGTCCACCTTTCCCCTCCCTCACCCCCCTCTCCCCCTCCACTCCCCTATTCTGTCTCCCTTACCCCCCCGCCCCTCCAATCTCGCTCCTGCACCCTTCCCCCTCTAATCCCCCTCCCTCTCGCCTCCTATGCTGCCCCCCCTTAACTCCCACCCTTCCCGTTGTGGTCCTACATTTCCCCAAGATGGCGTGTGTCTGGGGCCGGGACCCCCTCCCTGGATGCTCCTGCCCCTTGCCCCGAGCCCCCCCTCCCGCCCAAGGCGTCTACCCCCGCCACCTCTACTGGGACACCGGCCGTCGGGCCCGGGGCTCCAGCGGTGGACGCCCCAGGAGGGGACTCTAGGGACTCTGCCGCTGCTCCACTCAGGGGGGTGCAGGGGACCCTCGGCTGGGAAGAAGGGCCAGGGGAAGAAAAAGGGCAAAGGCCCCACCCGGGCGGCGCCCCTGCCTGTGGTGGGGCCTGCCCCCGCTCCTTCCCCCGCTGTCCCTTCCCCCGCTGTTCCCTCCACCAGCTCTGGGGGCGGCTCCACTCCCAGAGCGTACGCCCAGGTCGCTGCAGGTTCTCCGCCGGCCGCCGTGTCATCTGGCCCAACCGCCGCCTCCAGCACCATCCCTGGAGGCCGGGGCCCCTTCCCCACCCTTACCAGGAGGCATGGGGTCCGCTGCCTCCTGGTGCCTGCCTCGCCCCACGTAGAAACCTCCGTGCGGGCGTTGGCGCGGGTGGTGGGGCCCACGGCCGTGGTGGCAGCCTCCAAGGTGTACGGGAAGGTGGTCTTCTTCCTGGCATCGGAGGCCGCCGCCCAGGAGGCGGTGGTGATGGGCCTGGCAGTAGGGGGCGTCCACGTCCCCGTGGAGCCCCTGGAAGACCTGGGCGTACGGGTGGTCCTTACCTCCGTCCCACCCTTCCTCCCCAATGCCGCCCTTCTGCCTTTCCTCTCTGCCCTGGGGAGGCCCATCTCTGTCATCAGCCCGCTTCCCCTTGGCTGCAAAGACCCTGCCCTCCGCCACGTCCTCTCCTTCCGCCAGCGAGTGCAGCTCCAGCTGCCGCCGGCGGCGCATGGCGGGGAGGCGCTCGAGGGGTCGTTCCTGGTGCCCCATCAAGGGGCCCAGTACAGGGTCCACTATAGCACGGGTGAGGCCCGGTGCTTCCTCTGCTTCTGGCGGGGCCTGCGGGGGAGAGGAAGCCAGGGCCGCCTTCGGCGGGCACTGGAGAGGGATCACCCCAGGGAGGGGCCTTTCCTTCCCCTGTTACCCCGTCTCCTTTTTCCCATACCCCGTCCCCTGCGCTCTTGCCCCCTGGCCCTGCCCCCACCGCCCAGCCCTCCACCTCGGAGGGCTGGGAGCTCGTGCAGGGTAAGCGCGGCAAGCGCAAGGCCGGGACCCGGCGCCCCCTCGTCACTGAGGAGGGTGAGCGCCCCTACAAATCCCGCAAGGGGGCTGCTGGACCCGGGCCTTCCGCCGCGCCCCCTGCCGGGGCCTGGTGGGTGGCACCGGCCGAGGAGACTGCAGCGGCAGCTGTGGGTGGTACCATCTCCCTCCTAGAGTCCCTTCTAGAGGAGTCCCCGGCCGGATGTCCCTCTGCCCCCATGCCCCTCGCACCCTCTGTGGGTGCCGAGGCTGCTTCCTCCTCAGTCCCTGCCGAGGGAGACCTCGTGGTGGCGGGGGGAGATTTCTCCTCCCTTATGGAGGAGATAGACGCCTTGGGCCTGACCCCGGCATGTCCGGGGATGGACGAACCCTCCCCTCCGGGGGTTTGGCTGAGGACGGCCCTCAGCCACCCTCCTCTTTCCCCTCCCTCCTTTCCCCAGCTGATGACCCCGCTCCTGTACCCTAGACTGTCCCGGACCCTTCCCCCACCCCGGTAGACAGTGTCACTTCCGCTGCGGCCACTGCAGCCCTCGGGGCGATGGCTGGGGCCGACCAGTCCGACCCCGGGCAGTTGACCTCCCCACCTTCTACTGTGGGATGGCCGCCTGCCGACCCGGTCCTCCCTCCCCAGGAGTGCGGGGACACAGATGGTGCTACTCCTGAGCCCGGCCCCGAGGCCGTCTCGCCCTACCCTTCAGCTCCCGGCCCCACTCCAGAGACATCAAGCCCCGCTGGCTTAAATGCTGCGGACTCTGTACCTGTCCCTGTCCCTCCCCCTGTCCCTTCCAACGACCCTCCCCCTATCTCGACTCCTCCCCTTCTCCTTGATCCCACCCCTCCACCACCTTCCGTCCCCGAACCCTCTCTCCCTCCCCCTGCTACCTGTGCCCCCGCTACCCCTGAAGTCGTCTCCTTCCCCTTGGAGAGCTCCCAGGAGGCGGCTTTTCTTTTTGCCACTCCCAGCCCTATAGAGGCTGCTGTCTTCCCTCTGCCGCTGCCTCCGTCGTCTGCCCCGTCCAGCAGCGAGGCCCCTGCAGGGGCCAGGCTGGAGGACGAACCCCCCCGAGGCACTGCGCGAGAAGCTGCACACCTTTCTCCGGGATTCCCGTGGTGACCGGAACCGGGTGCAGCTCGCGCTGCAGCGCTGGGGGGACTTCCACTGTGTCCTCCGGGCCGTGAGGGCCACGTTGAAGGAGGGGAAAGGGACCGGGTGGCAGGACGCCGCGCCCTATCAGCAGGCCCGCAGCTTCCGTGATGCTCTGCAGAGCCTGCCGGGAGAAGCGGGAGGAGCTCCGGGCCCTCAAAGACCTTCGGGCTCGGGGTGCCTTCGTTCGATCCCGCATCCGTCTCCTTCGGGAGATGGACCGCGGCTCCCGCTTCTTCTACGCCCTGGAGAAACGACAGGGGGCCCGGAAGCACGTCATCTGCCTTCTGGCAGGGCACGGCGCCCCCCTGACGGATCCGGTGGAGATGCGTGGAAGGGCACGGGCATTCTACGCCGACCTCTTCTCCGCGGATCTGACCGATGCCGCCACCCGCAGGATGCTCTGGAACGAACTTCCCACAGTCGGCACAGGTGACCGGGACCGGCTGGAGCTCCCTCTCACTCTGGCCGAGTTCTCGGAAGCCCTCCGCCTCATGCCCACCAACAAATCCACGGGGATGGACAGGCTGACCGTGGAGTTCTACCGCATGTTTTGGGACGTCCTTGGCCCGGACCTCTCCATCGTCTGGGCCTAGTCCGAGGCCAGCGGAGAGCTCCCCCTGTCGTGCAGGCGGGCCGTGCTCGCCCTGCTGCCCAAGAAGGGGGACCTCCGCGACCTCCGGAACTGGCATCCCATCTCGCTCCTCTGCACGGACTACAAAATCATGGCCAAGGCCGTCTCCCTGCAGCTGGGGTCCGTGCTGCAGGACGTGGTCCATCCCGACCAGACCTACAGCGTCCCAGGCCGCACCATCTTCGACAATCTGTATTTGGTCCGGGATCTCCTAGATATTGGGTGTAGGGATGGTCTGTCGTTCGCCCTCCTGTCTCTGGATCAGGAGAAGGCGTTCGACAGGATGGACCACGGGTATCTCCTGGGCACCCTGCGGGCCCTTGGCTTCGGGCCCCGCTTCGTGGGTTTTCCCTGGGGTTGTACGCCTACACGGAGTGCCTGGTCAAGCTGAACTGGACCCTGACCGAACCAGTCAGCTTCGGGCATGGAGTGCGCCAAGGGTGTCCGCTGTCGGGCCAGCTGTACGCCCTGGCCATTGAGCCCTTCCTCTGTCTCCTCCATCGGAGGATGACGGGTTTGGTGCTCCATTGAGCCAGCGCTGAGGCTGGTCTTGTCAGCGTACGCCGACGACGTGCTCCTCGTGGTCCAGGACCCGGGCGACCTGGTGTGGTTGGAGGCCTGCCTGGCCGTCTACTCGGCAGCCTCCTCCGCCTGGGTCAACTGGGCCAAGAGCTCTGGCCTGATAGTAGGGGCCGGGAGGCGGGCGAGCTCCCTCCCACCTGCGCTTCAAGCCATCCGGTGGAGCGCGGGTCTGCTGCTCTATCTGGGTGTTTACCTTTCTGCCACCCATCCCTCCCCAGCAGAGAACTGACAAGATTTAACGGACAGGGTGGTGGGGCGGCTCCGGAGCTGGACGGGACTGCTCCGGTGCCTCTCCCTTCAGGGGAGGGCGCTGGTCCTCAACCAGCTGGTTCTGTCCATGCTCTGGTACCACCTCAACAGCCTGGTCCCGACCCCGAGTTTCCTGGTCTACCTCCAGAAGGTAGTTCTGGAGTTCTTTTGGCCAGGACTGCACTGGGTCTCTGCAGGGATTCTGAGTCTCCCCCTGGAGGAAGGGGGGCAGGGCCTGTGCTGCATCCGCAGCCAGGTCCACACCTTCCGCCTCCAGGCCCTGCAGAGACTCCTTTATGGTGCAGGTAGTCCGGCGTGGAGCCACTTGGCGCACGCCTTCCTCCCAGGGCTCCGATACGACCGGCAGCTCTTTTTTCTCCACCCGAGGGGTCTTCCGTGAGACCTCTCCGAGCTGCCCGTCTTCTACCCGGACCTCCTCCGGACCTGGCGGCTGGTCTCTGCCTCCAGGCCCCCTTTGGTCCCCGAGGGGGAGGATCTCCTCGCGGAGCCCCTGCTACACAACCCACAACTCGGTGTGCAGGTGGCGGAGACCCCCTCGGTGCGACGGAGGCTGGTCCTGGCGGGAGTCACAAAGATCGGAGACCTCCTGGACTACGCCCGGGGGGACTGGGTGGATCCCCACGCGCTGGCTCGGCGCATGGGGCTCTCCATCCTTCGTACCCCCCGGCGCGTACTCCAGGAGGTGAGGGCAGCCTTGCCCCCCGCTGCTCATGCCTACCTCATGCAGGTTCTGGGAGAGGGTACTCCCCGCCCGCCCCTTAGTCCCGGCCCTCTGGCACTCTCCATTGGGCCCCGGCCCCGTGAGCCCTCTCGGCCCCCCCGTCCCTACGCACCGAGCCGGCTGCACGATTTGCAGCCGGTCCCCTTCCGAACTGCGCCCAGAGACCACCTTTACACACTCGTGCTCCACATCCTTCACTTCTCCGCCCTCGCGTCCCACCCTGACACCAAATGGCGGGACCTGCTGCCACCTCTAGAGGGCAGGGACCACTGGTGGGCCAGCCTGTATTCCACCTTGACCCCACAGCCCACCGGGGACATCAGTTGGTGGCTCCTGCACGGAGCCATGAGCACGGGCGTGTTCTTGGCGCGGTTCACCCCCCGCCCCGACACCTGCCCCTTTTGCGGCATGAGGGAGACCCTGGCGCACATGTACCTGGAGTGCGCCAGGCTGCAGCCCCTCTTCCGGCTCCTCCAGAGCCTCCTGCTGAGGTTATGGCTGCAATTTTCCCCACACTTGTTTATTTTATGCACACCCCATCCGTGGCCCCACTAAGTCGCGGGACCTCCTCGTCAACCTCCTCCTGGCCCTGGCCAAAGTCACCATCTACAATACCAGGGAGGGGAATTTGGCTGGGGAGGCGCCCTGCGACTGTGGGGCCTATTTCCGTTCCCTTCTCCATTCATGTATCTGGGCAGAGTTCTTCTGGGTTGCGTTCACCGGCTCCCTGGACACCTTCCGGGAGTGGTGGGCGCTGTCTGGGGTTCTCTGCTCGGTGTCCCCCTCCGGTTCCCTTCTTTTATACCTCTGACCCTCACGCCCTTCCTGTTTTTACATTTGTTGTTCCCCGAAATTAGTTGCTCTCTAGGTCCGGTGGCTCCTCCCCTTGTGCTGGGGGAAGGGCCTTGAGCGGTGGGCGGGCTCATGCCCGCCCACCCACCCTAGTTTGCAAATTGTAAGACTCTCCTGCCGCCCTCTGCCCTTGATATATCACAAAACGTTTCCAGGAGAATTGGGCCCCTTGCCATGTGAAACTAAACAGATATTGGGAATCTGCATAAATAGGTATAGAAAAAACACAGCATAAAGATCAATGCAAGTAAAACAAGTGGAAGAGGGTGGAATTGAAGTTAGAATAGTTGCTGGGTTTGGAACCACTAAATGTCGTGGGACCACATAAAAATTAATACAAAAATCCTGTACAAATCTATACACAGGTTTTCCATCTGTACCTGGTCTAGGTTTCTTAACAGGCAATATAGGAGTATTACAAGGAGATTGACAAGGCACTAAAATACCCTGCTTTAAAAACTCTTGAATCACTGGGTGAATTCCTTCTATAGCTTCCTGAGATAAAGGATACTGAGGCACCGAAGGCTGTGGAGCAGGACGGACAGTAATTTTAACTGGGTCTGCAGATTTTAATAACCCCACTTCAGTAGAAGTATGAGCCCATAACCCTTCAGGTACTTCACTTAATGCAGGATGAGGAAGAGACGGTTTAACTACAACTTTAGTAATTAAAGCCTGAAATAAAGGAACCAGTGAACTAGGAAAAGACAAAGAAATTCCCTGTGGTGTAAAAATCATAGTGGCATTCAATTTACATAACAAGTCTCTCTCAAACAAATGATGATGGCAATCTGGAGAAATCAAAAAAGCATGTTGTTCTGTAAGATGTCCTGTACGAACAAGTGTGGGTTTAGTCTGGGAAACACGATGTATTTTTCCTAACACACCCACTACCAGAACAGAATGCTTAGGGTCCAGAGGGACCTCAGAATTTTTAAGTAAGCTTAACTTCGCTCCAGAATGCCGCCTGCTGGGTCTTAGACTCTTCCTTTCCCTCAAACACACAGCATGGAGGCGGTGGCCAATCCTCCTCCTCTGCTTTCCCTGCTTGTAAGCTCTTTTCATTGTAAGGCTGAGGATTAGTAAAAGAAGGATAGATTTTTAAAATAAATTCACCAGCGTTAGAAATCGGCGGTGCAGATGACGGCACAACAGTTGCCAATTTCCTTTCTAAATTCTTCACAGTTGATTTATAGCTAGCTAGCTGACTTTCCGTAGAGCGTTTAATAGCTACATTATCCCACAGATACCAATATTCCATTTGCTTAGGGTGTGAATCTTCTATTAACCCCTTCAAATACTGCAGTTCGGCTAAGTCAAAGGTACCTTCCTGTGACCATTATTTACTAAAATCTCCAGAAAAAAAAAAAAAATATTATTATTATGTCCATATAATTTTACGCAACAAAATAGAACACTTTACAGACAAACCCTTAGAACCTGAAATAGACTTAAAAATTTTTAACCATGTAGTCCAAAGGACTCCCAGGGGTGGGAGAAAATTGTCCCGCACCCATAACTGGAGTTTCTGATCAGAAGTTGCTCACCAACTCTCACCCACACAGGGGATTACAGATTGGAATTATAACATTGCTCACCAACTTTCACCCACACAGGGAATTACAGATTGGAATTGTAACAGTAGACTTTGCTAATAAAATAAACAAGGGACTTTACCTTATCGCCTCCCCGCCATCTCAGCTCCCCAGAAGTTATCCCAATAGGTGAATTCACCTGGTGCTGGCTGGGTAATTCAGTGGAGCTGGGATGAGAAGGATGTGTGCCAGGTGAGTCCCATCTGGGTGCCAAATTTTTGGAAGAACCCAAACTCAGGGGTCCTTACTTACAAGTCCATTGCCCAGCGGATAGTCCAGAATAAACCAAACAGATTAGCAAAGTCAAAGTTTATTCTTTACCTAAAGAAGGTGGTCCCTTCAATGTAAGGGACGACCCTTAACATAAAATTCTAGAAGCTTTTATAGGCTCACACAAACAAGTCTCTTTCTGTCACAGTTTCCATGGTCATACATACTAAAAAAACTACTTATCTAGGAATTATCTTAGCTCAGTATTTTTAGCTTTCCTCATCCAAGATACAAGGTCTTTCTCTGCATTCCATCCCTGCTGGCGCCCAGGTTCCGTAACTATCTTGTTAACCCTTAACATTCTAAAATTTAAACTTCTGCTAGAAAGGCACTTTCAATCTCAGGCTTTTGCAGCCATTTCTATTGATCAGTTCTGATAAGAAACAGAGACCCCATCTTCTTTTCTCTTCACATCACGTAGCCCGGTACACGACCTGTGTGGAAGGTTTCCTGCTGCCACGCAGGATTTGTTGGACCTGCACCGAGCAGGCTCTCTCTCCCTCCGTCAGCCACAGAGCCTCCAGGCCATGAGGTGCAGGGAATCCAGGTCCAGGTGCAACAGGCAGCCATGGTCCTGAGAGAGAAGTCATGTCGCCTCAGGAGCTTCAGGGGTGGGGCGATCGAAAAATGCTGAACCAATGCTGTCTCGGCCAGGCTGGAGTGATGAGTATAATGCCCTGTCCCTCTTTATTTTCAGCAGGAACTTGGGCAAGAAAGGAACTGGTGGGAATGCGTACATGAGGGTCCCTGTCCAGTCGAAGAAGATGTCAGAAATTGACCCAGTCTCGCGACCCTGGAGTGAGCAGAACCTCGGGCTCTTCGTGTTCTAGGTCAACACGAATAGGTCCAGTTGGGGAACACCCCACTTCTGGAAGATCATAGCCACCACCTCTGGGTGCAAGGACCAGTCGTGGCGGGGTAGGAACGACCTGCTAAGGTGATCCACCTCATCGTTCCTCACTCCTGGGAGGTGAGAGGCAGTTAAGTAGAAGTCGTGCCTCACGGCAAAGTCCCACAGATGGATAGCTTCATCTCAGAGGGCCAAAGAGCATGCTCCCCCCTGCCTGTTTATGTAGAACATGGCTGCGGCCTTGTCCGTCAGCACCTATACCATTCTGCCTTTCAGGAAACAGAGGAACACCTTGCATGCTAGGCAAATGGCCCTCAGCTTCTTCATGTTGATGTGCAGGTGCCTATCCTCCCCCGACTAGAACCCCCGAGTGCCTAGGTTGGCATGGATGTGGTCTCCCCATCCTACATTCGAAGCATTGGAAATTAGGGTGACCAGCTCCCTGAACGCAATGCCCTTCATCACTGCCCTTGGATTCCGCCACCAGTTTAGGGAGGCTAAGACGGGCAGGGTAATTGTGACCACCCAGTTCAATGGGTGTCTGCTCGGCACATATACCAAGGCCAACCACGCCCAAAGAGGTTTGAGCCTCAGGCGAGCTAGTCTCACTACATACGTGCAGGCTGCCATGTGGCCTAACAGCTGTAGGCAATGCCTGGCTGTTGTCACAGGGCATTGGGGCAGCTGGGAGATGATGGAGACCATCGCCTTGAAGCGTGGCTGAGGCAGGAAGGCTCTGACCTGGGAAGCATCCAGGTTGGCCCCAATGAAATCTGGGGTTAGTGTGGACTTCTGCTTGTTTATGAGCAGTCCCAGCCTGCTGCACGTGGAGCAAGTGAGGGTCACACTCTCCTGCCCTTGTGATGTGGACCTGCCCCTGATCAACCAATCATCCAGGTAAGGAAAAATTTGCACACCCTTTCATCTCAGGTGGGCAGCCACTACCGCCATGCACTTGGAGCTGAAGACTGGCCAAAGGGCAGGGCTGTGAAATGGTAGTAGGAGCCAGCCACCATTAAATGGAGAAAATGCCTGTGGCTGGGAAGGATAGACACATGGAAGTACGCATCCTTGAAGTCGAGGGCAGCATAACAGTCTGCTGGACCCAGGGAAAGGATTATGGAGGCTAGGGAGACCATGCAAAACCTGAGTCATTTGACATATTTGTTTAGCCAATGCAGTCCTAATATGGGTCTCAGACCCCCCTTCGCTTGGGGATGAGGAATTACCTCAAGTAGAACCCCTTTCCCCTTCTGCCTTGCAGCACAGTTTCCACTGCTCCTATGTTGAGGAGGGTGTCCACTTCCTGCAAGAGAAGTTGCTCGTGAGAGGGGTCCCTGAAGAGGGACATGGGGGAGGGGTAGATGTAAACTGTAGGGCATAGCCCCCTGAGACTATCCCAAGGACCCAACAGTCCGAAGTGATCTTGCCCATTCGGGATAGAAGGGCCTTAATTTGTTTAGGAAGGGGCGGGGCAGATCCGGGAGAGTAGTCGGGACACCACCTTCTCCTCTTGTTGCCCGACCCTTGGGGGGGCCCCTACTGGGGGGCTGAGAATGAGCTGGGGGGCTGATTTCTCCTCCTAAACCCCCTATTTCTATTTCTATTCCTATAGGTTGAAAAGGTCTGGGCGGAGGCCTTGGCTGCTGCTGCACCTGGGGCCGTGACTGACACCTGGAAGACTGGGGCATGTACAGGCCCAGGGAGTGAAGCGTGGCCCTGGAATACTTCAGACCATGCAGCTTCGCATCAATCTGGTTGGAGAATAGGGCCAACCCTTCAAAGGGGAGGTACTGAATCGATTGCTGCACCTCCTGGGACAGGCCCGAGGATTGCAGCCACAAGCACCTTCTCATGGAGATGGCGGAGGCTATGGCCCTGCCCACCAAGTCAGCAGCGTCACAGGACGTCTGGAGTGCTGCCCTAGCCAACATGATTCCTTCCTCTGTGATGGTGATAATAAAGTCTGCAACCTGGTCCTGGTGCAGGGCCTCAGCGAACCGCCTGACGGAGTCCCACAGATTGAAATTATATCTACCCAGGAGGGCCTGATGGTTGGCAATCCTGAACTGCAGGCTTGCTGTGGAATACACCTTTTTATTCCAGTTTTTTATTGTCTTTGTTCTTGGGCGTGGACCCTGGCTGACCTTGCCTGTCACAGTGGTTGGCCACATCTACCACCAAGGTTCCCGAGGCGGGGTGAGTGAACAAATACTCAAACCCTTCGGTCGGGACATAATACTTTCTCATAGCCATCTTTGACATAGTGGCGACTGAAGAAGGGGTTCGCCACAGAACCCCTCTGGTGACCAGGATCGGTGCCACTCTGAATTCCTGGGTGCCGAGCTGGACTCTGGCAACTGGGTACCATGTTGTGGATTGCGTGGTGCTGAGTCCTCCAAAGGCGACCGGTTTCTGTGCTGCCTCAGTGAGGGTGAACTCCTCGGTGCCAGGGACCGTGAATAGGAGCTGTCCGAGCTCCGCCTGGCAGACCTCGACTGCTGCTGTCTCCTGGCATGTGCTGCCTCCGGTGCCGGGGAGCAACGTTGGTGCCTAGAGGGAGACTCCGCGTCCTGAGTCGAAGCAGGCCAGCTCGATGACGCTGATCTGAAGCGACTGCTGGGGGAGCCCGTCCGGTGGGAGATCTTCCTTCCCGTACCAGGGATCTTCATCGGCCTTCAGGGGGACCCAACACAGGTTTCCCCCAGGATACCAGCCCTTTCTCCTTCAGCGTAGGAGGGTGGAGGTGGCGTAGGCAAGGCCAACAAGGAACTTGCCACCTGAAAAGCCTCCGGTATTGACGGCATCGGCAGGGGCACTCTCCCACTCCCAAGATTCGGGGGAGGCTCCCTGACTGGAGATGCAGGCACTGGAGAAGACTCAACAGGCCTGGTCCGGTGCATCTCTGAACTCGACCCTGCCCATACCGACAGCACTGGGGAGTGTCCGCGCTCCGTGCGCTGCTTCTTCCTCTTCGGTACCAGCGATGTTGTGTGGTGCCAAGGCGAGGACGGTGCCGGTGGTGCACTCTGCCCTGGGGTTACACTTGGTGCCAAGGTGGAGTGGGCCAGCTCGGACACCGGGTGGAGCGCTGCCTCCATCAGCAGGGCTTTTAACTGGATTTCTCAGTCCTTCTGAGTCCTCAGTTTAAAAGCCCTGCAGATCTTGCACTTTTCTTTTCATCTGCTTCCCCCAAGCACTTAAGGCAGCCATCTTGGGGGTCACTGAGTGGGAAAGCCTTCCTGCAGGAGGCACACGGCTTGAATCCTGGCGACTGGGGCATGACCTGGCTGCTCTAAGTCCCCGCAGGGACTTGCCTTATCTCTAACTACTTTTTGTAATTAAACTACTTAGAATAAGAAACAAGTTCGAACAAGAGGAATAGTACTTCGTGAGAGCAAGGCTAGTTCCAGTAACCGTTACGCGTGGAAAGAAGGAACTGAGGAGGCGTAGGGCCAGCAGCGTCTCATATACCACGGCATGTGCGCGGGGCTCCAGTGGGCTCTGGAGCCGGCCCTACAGGGTCTGCGAAGTGGAAAAAAGTTCCGGGAAATGTGCACAGAGGCATGCACTCACCTATAGTGGAATGGATATGAGCAAGCACTCGAAGAAGAAGGGCGGGAGGTCTAGGTTGGACATTAGGAAAAGGTTTTTCACTAGCAGGGTGGTAAAGCACTGGAATGGGTTACCTAGGGAGGTGGTGGAATCTCCATCCTTAGAGGTTTTTAAGCTGAGGCTTGACAAATCCCTGGCTGGGATGGTATAGCTGAGGTTAGTCCTGCTTTGAGCAGGGGGTTGGACTAGATGACCTCCTGAGGTCCCTTCCAACTCTAATATTCTATGATTCTATGAATAGAATTCTTAGACACATAGATGAACATAATTTGTTGGGGAAGAGTCAACATGACTTTTGTAATGGAAAATCATGCCTCACCAATCTATTAGACTTTTTGAGGGTGTCAGCAAACATGTGGATGGGTGATCGAGTCAATATAGTATATTGGACATTCAAAAAGCCTCAGCCAAGGGACCTTAAAGGTCCACCACTTGTCCAATTTTATGTCAAACAGTCCTCTTTTTGGCTTGTTTGTCTGCCTTCCAGTACTAAGACAAAACCAGATGTGGTTTTGTCCCGTATCAACCAAGGAACACAAATTTTAACAGCTCGCCACTCTGCTTCCACTACACTGACCTCGTACACAGGCTGCACGTGAAGTCAGGCTGGCAGTGGCAAATTGGCATTCTCTTGAAAGTATCATCCACTATATCGTGTGACCGTGCACGTACTGTGTGTAGACGGTTGGCCCATGCCATATCTGGAAGTGCCAGAATGTCCAGGATTCTGGGAATGTTTCAGTGGCCCCCCTCAGTGAACAGTCTGGCTGATGGGGAATAGACAGAGAGGGAGTGAGAGGTGTGCTTAGGGAGGTGATGGAAGGAGTGGGGATGAGGGGTGTGGCTTGGCTGGTGGGAATAGACAGGGGATTTCAGAACAGAGAGATTCCCCCTATGGAGAAAGACGTGGTAGCCAGGATGGGAGGTATAGACTGGGGACCTCAGAACAGGATGATATGAAGGAGAGAGATCCCACTTTTCCCATGCTTTCTCTGTGCAAGACGACCCCACTTCCCATGGTACTGAGATAGACCCAGGGTCTCCCTCTAGGACCCCAATAAAACACCCCAATGGTGATACAGCCAGCTAGTCCTGGCAACTGACCCCACCCACAGGCTGCAGAGGAAGGGGCTGAAAAATCCCAAGCTCACTGCCAGTCTGAGCTGGGGGAAAGTAAGACCCAGAGCATGTGAGCAAGACGCAGCTAGCCGAGCACTGGCAAGAGAGTTTGGCTTGGTGCCACCTCTGAGCCCTGGCCCACCCCACCCACTGTCCTATCTCCATCCAGGGCCTTCCCAGTGCTTCAGAACAAGAAGACAACAACACAAACAACCCCCCCTCTCCAAAATCAGAATTTTGTTGTGGGGGGAGGTGACTCCCTTCCTCACCTTTGCCGGTGACTAGCTGAAACCCTGAAGTTTTTATGAGCGTCAGACATAAACCACAAGGGCTCTGCAGGTTTAGAACAAGTGGGGGGCTCGGGCTCCTGGGTTCTATCCCTGGCTGGGGGAAGGGCGTGTGGTCTGTAACACAGGACTATCGTGTTGCCACGAATTTGGTCCCAGTTGCACAAGTATCAGACTCTTGACACCACCAGGCTTGCTCCTGAAAGACAGCAGAGAAAAGGAGAGCAGAGCTTTGCTGTCTGGACCCACGTGTGAGAACACATTGACCCAGGGAACAATCTTGAAATGCGGCTGCTCAAAAAGGACTGAGATGCCGGTCGGCCTCCTCGCCCACACTCTCGGTTTGCTCTGCTACCCTCTGTGCAAAAACACACACTCTGCCTCCAGCAAGGACAGCTTTCTGGAACGTGCTGTACCTAGTGGTTCTTTGCACTGTGTGTGTAATGCCAGCTCAGGTTTTCCCAGTTACTGTGAACTTACAGGCAGGCTCAGTGCCTGACTCCTGCTAACTTTGCTTTCCTACAGCAGGCCTTGACCATTACTTTAGTTCAGGCCTCAGGCCTGATACCTCCTAGGCCTCATGTCTCAGGCTCTCACTTGTTACTCCACCTAGGTAAGCCATTCCAGTGCTTCACCACCCTCCTAGTGAAAACATTTTTTCTAATATCCAAACTAGACCTCCCCCACTGCAACCTGAGACCACAGCTCCTTCTTCTGTCATCTGCCACCACTGAGAACAGCCTTGCTACATCCTTTCTGGAATCCCCCTTCACATAGTTGAAATCCCCCCTCACTCTTCTCTTCTGCAGCCTAAACAAGCCCAGTTCCCTCAGCCTCTCATATAAGTCATGTGCTCCAGCACACTAAACATTTTTGTTGCCCTCCAGTGGTCTCTCTCCAATTTGTCCACATCCTTCCTGCAGTGGGGGGCCCAAAACTGGACACAATACTCCAGATGTGGCCTCACCACCGAAGATACAAAAGACTTATAGAATCATAGAAAGTGAGGGTTGGAAGGGACCTCAGGATGTCATCTCGTCCAACCCCCTGCTCAAAGCAGGATCAACCCCAACTAAATCATCCCAGCCAGGGCTTTGTCAAGCAGGGCCTTAAAAATTTCTAAGGATGGAGATTCCACCACCTCCCTAGGTAAACCATTCCAGTGCTTCACCACCCGCCTAGGGAAAACGTTTTTCCTAATATCCAACCTAAACCTCCCTCACTGCAACTTGAGACCATTGCTCCTTGTTCTGTCATCTACCACCACCGAGAACAGCCTAGCTCCATCCTCCCTGGAACCCCCCCTTTCAGGTAGTTGAGGCTATCAAATCCCCCCCCCCCACTCTTCTCTCCTGCAGACTAATGGGATGGGCATTGGGATATGAGACCTTCCCCTGCCAGGAGTTGTTGGCTCCAGTCCTGCTGGGGGAACACACATGGCATATTGCATGGCCTATAAGGGTCACCTGCTGTATAAAAAATGGCTCTTTGATGAGACAACCAAGGTGATGATAGAACCAGGTCAAGCCCTGCTGTTAGAAAGCAAAGTTAGCAGGAGTCAGGGGGTGAGCCTGCCTGTAAGTTCACAGTAACTGGGAAAACCTGAGCTGGCATTACACACACAGTGCAAAGAACCACTAGGTACAGCACATTCCAGAAAGATGCCAGAACATCCCAATAACCCAAAGATAACGAGGGCTCACTGACCCCTCAGAGTGACAATATGATGGATAGAGATGTTTTTAGCCGAACGATCCGATACAAGATAAAAGGTGGCATCTTACTACTTCAGAAAGCGGCAACTACACATCAGATGGGCGATACACAATGTGTTTGCGTTAGTGTATGAAAGGGGGGTCTCAAAGGGAGTGTCTTTGTCTGGCTGAATGAGGAACAGAAAGTCCCGCCGTTTACTGAGCCAGCACCATTGTCAGAGGCACACATGTATTAAGTGTGCTTGTAGCATGGATAAGACGCTTTTTACCGTGCTCGTTTGACAATAAACCTGGCCCGGTGCCTTCGTTGCTGAAAGGGATCTGTGGACTTATTAGATAATCCAATTGTGGTTTGATGGCCCGGTTTTCTGCACAGAGCAGGGACAGCATAAACACTGGGAGAACACACACACAGCCAACATCTGACAACACAAGAGATGTGGAGGAATCTCCATCCTTACAGGTTTTAAAGGCCCAGCCTGACAAAGCCCTGGCTGGGATGATTTAATTGCAGGCGGTCCTGCTTCGAGCAGGGATTGGACTAGATACCTCCTGAGATCCCTTCCAACCCTGATAGTCTATGATTCTGATTCTGTGATCCCCTGAAGGGCCTGTCCCTGCAGTTGCAGACCGGGGCCAGAGCAGAACCCCCTATAGCTCCCCCAATAGTGTCCTCCTCAGACCCTCCTTCATCTCCTTGTTCATAAGCTGTAGATCAGTGGGTTGAGCAGTGGTGTCCGCACCGCATAGAAGAGACTCACCATCTTCCCACTGCTCCCTGGTACTGTCAAGAACTTGGGTTCCTTTCCCTCATGCTCAAGGGACTTCTTCTGTGACTTTGGGCAAGTCAATTAATCTCTTTCTTCCTCAGTTCCCCTTATGCAGAAGAGGGACAATGGCACTTTCCTATCACACACGGGTGTTGTGAGGACTAAGGGTTGTGAAGCACTCAGATACTCTGTTATGGATACCTTATAAGTATCTAAAATGGAAAGACTGAAAATCGTGGCCAACAGTTCTATCTCATGCAGATGGTAATCTGGTTCTTTCATGTCATTCTTCTCCTGAAAAGTAAAGTAAATATCATTTGAGATCTGTATAAATACATTTTTATTTCAGGAATAGACAATCAAAGACAATGTTAGTTTAACCTATAAATATATAAACATAAATGGATCTATCTATTAAAATAAGCAAACAATCCAACCCCCCCCCCCTAATTCTCGGTAAAAGTAAAGACTGAATTTTATTAAAACATGTTGCTGACTTGTCCTATGGGAAATACAAATAAGCCATATATTTGTATAAGACAGAGAAGGAGAAGCCATAAAATATTAGAATATCCCAATTAATGTAGAGGAACATTCTATAATAAAATCTTCAGAGAGGTCATATAGTCCAGTGCCCTGCACTCAAGGCAGGACTGTGTATTACCTAGACCATTCCTCACAGGTGTTTGTCAAACCTGCTCTTAAAAATGTCCAATGATGGAGATTCCACAACCACTCTAGGCAATTTATTCCTGTGCTTAACCATGTGAGTGTCATGTGCAAGTCTGCCATGTCTGTGTCCTCCTCCTGCTCCCTCTTGAGCTTTGTCAGGGGCCTTCAGTGGGTCAGAAAAGGTTGCTGGAACATCCATCAGCAGCTCACAGAAGCTCGGCTCATTTCCTGACATGGGAGTGAAAGCCCACATGAGCAAAGTTCTTCAAATGGCAACTCTTCCATGTGGCTGGCTTCAGTTGCTGGGAGCATGCAGACCCACATGGTGGCACAGGAGGGTGCTGGCTGCTTGAACTTCCTATGACACGGGTGCACAGCCAAGTTTTCCCACATTGCACCATGAACAAAGGGCTAGAGCAGCCATATTCCAAGAGGGAGTTAGGAAGTTTGGGATATGGCTGGTTGGATGGAGGTCTGTGCGCAGCGGGATGGATGCTGGAGCCCTAGGTTGAGGCCTGGGTACAAAAAGTTGCAAGGGAGGATGCACAGTCAGTGTAGACACTCAATCCCAATCTCTGCTGACTCGATTTCCACTGAACCTGGGCTTACACTGCAGTGTTGACATATCCAGTGTGTCTCCCATGTTAAACACCCACTGCTTAACTAACATTAAGACTGCAGGAACTGCAAATTGGAAAGCTTTCCAGATAGGATGAAGAAAGGCAGGAGGGAAGCAAAGAAAGGCAAAGAGAACGGTTCAGGAGAAAAAGGGGAAGGAACAAAAGGGAGCAGGGATTGAGGATGCCACATACTTCCAAGGTTACTGTGTCTGGGTAGAATCTTGTCATAGTTCTCCCTCTGGGGCTCTAGGACACAGGCTCAGATTTCTTGAATGATGCCCTTCCTTTGGCCATGGGAGCCCACAGTCCTTCTGTCCTTGACCATTAAACCAGTGTGTTTGAGACTCACGGCTGCTTACCCACGCTCCTCCAGAGCTCCACCTATGCTGTGGTTACTCTGGCCTTCTACTCAAGGACAATGTGGCAGAGAAGCAAGGAGGAGAGGGATTTCTTAACCCACAGCATCTTAATTTGTCAAGCTCTTGAGAACTTTGAAACCAACGAAATCCTGGGATGCCCTTTTCCCCAGTTTGAGTTCAATCCCTTCTGAGTGTCTGAGGTTCATCAGCATTATAAGATGACCAGAATCCTGAAAATCATTGTGTGCTGTACAGAATCTACATAGGGAACATCGCTGGAATACTGTGTCCAGGTCTGGTGCCCACAGTTCAAAAAGGATGTTTATAAACTAGAAAAAGCTCAGAGAAGAGCCATTTGACAGATTAAAGGACTAGAAAACATACCTTATAGTGATAGACTCAAGGAGTTCAATTGATTTAGCTTAACAAAGAGAAGGCTTTGGGTACACATATCTACATAGGGAACAACTATTTGATAACGGGCTCTTCAATCTAGCAGAGAAAGGTATAAGATGATCCAATGGCTAGAAGTTGAAGGTAGACAAATTCAGGTTGAAATAAGGCGGTCATTTTTAATCAAGATTGTATGTCTCTAAAAGATCTGCTTTAGGAACTATTTTGGGGGAGGTTGTTTTGCCTGTCTTATGTAGGGGTCAGATTAGGTGCAGAATGGTCCTTCTGGCTTCGAAATCTATGAAAATCTCCGCCTTAAGGATCTAACCAGCACCGATGACATGGGCAATGACACTACATGCTCTTTCCAAGCCGGCCCTTGTCGGTGTTGATCTCTCTCTCTCTATTCCCCTTATCAGTTTGGTGTGTAAAGTAATGGACACACCCAGGTCCCCAAATCCTAATTCTTGAATGATGTCACGAAGAACAGCTGAACAGTTGAACCCTCTACCAAAGGGTGGTACTACGGGTGCTGTAGCCCTTGGTGAGTCAAATCCCGTCCTGGTGTCAAAGGGCCCAATCCTACTGTAGACCTCTCCCCTTTCCATTCACCATCCGAACATTGCACATTCATTGACCAAAACATTCTCCTTCCTCCACCAACAGAAGAAGAGAGACTCAGGACCTTGATGGTTTTAATGAGGCCTAACTTCTAGACACGTGAGTTGTGCAGGCAGGAGTTTGGGCTGATAGGTGATGAATGGACATTGGTATTTACTGAAATACATAACATAGCATTACAAGATACAAAATTTGTGAGCTGCACCCTTATGTCTCCCAGAAAGTTGAGTGAGTTCCTACGCATTGACATTCGAAGCACTGAATGAATACAGGAAAAACAAGTTTCTGTGAATAGTCATTTTACTTTTTAAATATATTTAAGTCAGCTGAATGGATGTCCCCTTTGTATGTACATTCCCTGAATACTCCAGCAAAGCAGACATCAATGTTCATCAAATCAGTGAACTTGATGCACCTGGGATGAGATTTTCAAAGAAGCACAAGGGACTTGCTGAACTCTTCTAAAAATGAAGAGGAAATGCTTTCTAGTTACCACAGGCCCAGCTGAATAGCTCATTCATACACCCTAAACCAGGGGTGGGGAACCTTTTCTCTGCCAAGGGCCATTTGGATATTTATAACATCATTCGCGGGGGCCATACAAAATTATCAACTTAAAAATTAGCCTGATGGTGGTACGCGGAAGATGGCTGGGTGGTACGCGAGGCGCACCTTGCCGCCGATTCCGCCGCCGAATTCCCCCCCGCCGCCGCCACCGTGAAACCGCGCCGCTGCCAAATTCCCCCCTGCGGTTGCCTTGCCAGGGCCAGACCCCTGCCCTAAACCAAGAAAGCATTTTAGCATGTTTAATTTAAGCCTTCCAAGGGATTACTCACATGATTAAAGTTCGGTACTTGTTTAAGGGTTTGTCCAGATCAGTGCCTTAGTTCAGAATATTCAAAGGGGTTGAGTTTTAAATTCATAATCGCTGTGTTTGGACAAGAAGCACTGATGATTTGGACCAAGTGAGGAGCTGCCCCTTTGTTTTTAGGAAACTTGTTTATAATGCATCAGTGTATCCAACCAGGAAAGGGAAACAGAGCATGTTGAAATGTAACCACTCAAGACAGCTTTGCTTTTATCTAGCACATATTTAGAATATACGGCAATGTCCAAATATGGTATATCAATTATTAATCATTAATTGTTAACATAATAACAACAACAACAATGACAACCAACGTCTGTGATCCAGAGCACCTTTAGACACATTCAGAACCTTGTGCGGATGGGTGGCTATTGGGCAAATCCAGCTCCCTTTGATGTGCAAGTGTAAATCCCAACTGCTATATTTACAAGGCTAGCTGCATCTCTGCCCCCTTCCTGGTATCTCTGAGTGCACCCTCCTTGGCCTCATGCCTGCCCCTCTCTTAAGGTCAAATTACACGATTCTCCCCTCGCAAAATGAGTCCTGGGTCACAGCCCTCTATGCACCAGCTGTGGTTTCCTAACAGGTCTAACTGGGTTTGCTGCCTGAAGTTCTTCCCTCTGGAGCTGTAACCAGTTCTGAGCTGTGTGACCAGACAGCCTTTTCCCCCCATTTACCGCAGAAGGAAGAACAAATCAAAACAAAAAAAAACAAACAAAAAACCCAACCAAAAAGAGAAAATACTGCATAGCAACTCCATGCCCATCACACCAAAC
The DNA here is from genome assembly GCF_026122565.2 of Emydura macquarii macquarii. Taxonomy (NCBI): domain Eukaryota; kingdom Metazoa; phylum Chordata; order Testudines; family Chelidae; genus Emydura; species Emydura macquarii. The sequence continues at coordinate 80,151 of NW_027130299.1, forward strand.
ATCTCAATGGGATCAAAAATTTGACCTCGTTATCAAAGGACAGATTATCAACAGGAAACAGGGCAACTGGAGGATTGGTCAAAAGAAATCTAATGAGGTTCAACAAGGACAAGTGCAGAGTCCTCCACTTAGGAAGGAAGAATCCCATGCACAGCTATAGACTGGGGACTGACGAGCTGGGCAGCAGCTCTGCAGAAAAGGACCTGGGGGTAACGGTGGATAAAAAGCTGGATATGAGTCAGCAGTGTGCCCTGGTTGTCAAGAAGGCTAATGGCATATTGGGCTACATTAGGAGGGGCATTGCCAGCAGGACGCGGGAAGTGATTATTCCCCTCTATTCGGCATTGGTGAGGCCGCATTTAGAATATTGTGTCCAGTTTTGGGCCCCCCACTACAAAAAGGATGTGGACAAGTTGGAGAGAGTCCAGCGGAGGGCAACAAAAATGATTAGGGGGCTGGAGCACAGGACTTATGAGGAGAGGCTGAGGGAACTCGGCTTGTTTAGTCTGCAAAAGAGAAGAGTGAGGGGGGATTTGATAGCGGCCTTTAACTACCTGAAAGGGGGTTCCAGGGAGGATGGGGCTAGGCTGTTCTCGGTGGTGGCAGGCGACAGAACAAGGATCAACGGTCTCAAGTTGCAGGGTGGGAGGTCTAGGTTGGACATTAGGAAAAAGTTTTTCACTAGGAGGGTGGTGAAGCACTGGAATGGGTTACCTAGGGAGGTGGTGGAATCTCCATCTTTAGACGTTTTTAAGCTGAGGCTTGACAAAGCCCTGGTTGGGATGATATAACTGAGGTTAGTCCTGCTTTGAGCAGGGGGTTGGACTAGATGACCTCCTGAGGTCCCTTCCAACCGGCGGACGCGGCGGAGGACGCACCGGCAGACGCGGCGGGGGACACACCAACGGACGCGGCAGCTGCTGATGCATCGGGAATTAACTTAATGGGGGACATGTCCTCACTTCTGTATGGACTTATTTACTCCATTTGTTAAAACCCCCAAAAAGTAACCCATAAGCATATCTTAGTGACGCTGGAAAACCCCCATTCCCATATTTCTAATTGTATTTAACGCCCACTTCCCCCATCCAGGACCCCGCAGATTATCCGTCGATATTACTTGATTCTATGACCTCCCGATAACCTGCACATAGTCCCTGGATGTTATATAACCTCGCCCCTTTAAAAATCTATGGGTTACCTGTTTGTTATTTTTTCTGAAATATTTTCTCAATAAAAACTTTCAATCTATGATTCTATGATTCACATGTCCCACTCATGGCCTTAATATCCAAGGTACTGGGAATCTGGAAGCCACCTTAACCAAGTGATTATTGTTGTCCCCCTTCTAGTGGCTACAAGGAGAGAAGGAATTAAGTCTTACTGTCTGCTGCAGGTATAGTATGTCCTCACCATGTCTGAAATAAATACAGTCACTGTAATTAGGTGCCCATGGGGCTTAATTTTAAACACCTGTATTTGAAACTGGTGTACACAAAAAATATTCCATGTATGAATCCAGATTTAAGTATTCAAAACAGCTGTAGCTGGAAAACCACTTCCATGAAATAGTCGATATTTCTAATTGTTAAATTCCTAAAGAAAATTGTCATGTCAATGGCAATCAAATCCTAATTTTCGTTTAATTTCGAAAGAAGGTGTTTTTTTTTTTTTTTCAAATTTCAAATTGAAATTGAATTTTTCATATTAATTCTTTTTGTATTGGTGGGGGAGCAAAAATTTTTTAAAGCTGTTGTTGTGAACAATACCATCAGCACTTGCTTCTTTTATCTACAGACCTCAAAGTGCTTTACAAAGGGGGTTGGTAACATTATACCCATTCTGCAAATGCAAAACTGAGGCACAGACAGGTGACGTGAGTAGCACAAGATCACCCAGCCAGGCACTGAAAGAGCCAGGAAAAGAACTGAGATCTCTGCAGTCCTGGTCCCACGCTCTCTCCGCTTAACCATGCTACTTTTAGTCTCACACAATTACCCTATTTTTATACCTTTTTCCCCCCAATATGTCAAGATTTTTCTCTCCAAACTTTGGGTTTGGAGGAAACCTCGTTTTTCTACACGAAATAGATTTTTCCAAAGAATGTCAACCCTAGTCCTAAATGTCTCCTCCTTTCAGTTACTGCCCTGCCATGGACACATTCTGGGACGCTGGGTAATTCAGATCCCCATTCGGTCTAGGATTTTCAAGGGGGACTAAGGGACTTAGGCACAGGGAAATTCACTTGGCTCTTTCCTGCAATTTTTAAAGTTTTCACTTCCCAGCTCCAGACCTCTCCAGAGATTATGCCTTTCATTTCAGATTAGGACAGACCCACTGCCATAGGAAACACCTGGTCATCCAAAGTTAGTCATACAAAAGTGTCAGATAGTTCTGGTGGTAAAGGTTGTATGGGCTGTTTTCCTCCTAACTCACTTAGGTTCCTGTAAAATCCAAGGCAGTATATGAACTCTCCAGCACACACTTCCTCTCTGCAGTAACAATGCCTATCACTAGTATCACAATGCAGATTTTGTATGACAAGGATCATTACCTCCCTCAACCATCTGTGCTGGTGAACAGCCGCCTCCAAACAATTGAGGATGAGTCTGGAGTCACATGTCTTCTCGGATCATTGCTCTCCTGACTGGCTGGGGAAGGGGATCTTGTTCCAAAGAGGAGACAAGACCAAGAAATCTTTCCCTTCTATCCTATCTGACCCAAGACTGGTGCCAGGATCAATGACTCACTGAAGTCCCCCAAGCTTTACTGAGCCAGATCAAGAGAGTTGCTGCTTCGGAGAATTGAGAATTCAGTCTCAAGGGGAATGATTAATAAGTCCCTGAAGTTTTTCATTTTTTTTTGTTTATTTTTAGCCACTCAAACAGAACAGGCTCTGGAAATTGACCATGTTGACTGGGCTTGACATAAAAAGACTATGTGGGACACAGGACCTGCTTACGTCGACCTCGCTGGCTTTAAATGTGTCTTTGTTTAAATTTGGCTCTCCCAACACACTGATTTAATAACACCACCTCCCCGATTGGCATAGACTCAGAGTCGATGTGAAGAGGTTGGCGCAGTGGAGACACTTCAGTCGACAGTTGTTCGCCTATAGGAGCTGTCCTGCAGTGCCCCACACTGACTGTTCTGGTCTCCGTTGTGAACTTCTCTGCTCAGAGTTCTGGTGGATAGGAAGCTCCTCCTCCCTTTAAAACCCTGCAAATTCTTGAAATTCCTTTTCCTGGTTGTCCGACACGGCCGGCCACCTAGCAGATCCCCATAGTTGAGTCTAATTGCCCAGTTCATAGAATCATAGAATATTAGAGTTGGAAGGTACCTCAGGAGGTCATCTATCCAACCCCCTGCTCAAAGCAGGACTAACCTCAGCTATATCATCCCAACCAGGGCTTTGTCAAGCCAGGCCTTAAAAACCTCTAAGGATGGAGATTCCATCACCTCCCTAGGTAACCCATTCCAGTGCTTCACCACCCTCCTAGTGAAAAACTTTTTCCTTATGTCCAACCTAGACCTCCCCCCCAGCAACTTGAGACCTTTGTTCCTTGTTCTGTCATCTGCCACCACCGAGAACAGCCTAGCCCCATCCTCCCTGGAACCCTCTTTCAGGTAGTTAAAGGCCGCTATCAAATCCCCCCTCATTCTTCTCTTTTGCAGACTAAACAAGCCCAGTTCCCTTAGCCTCTCCTCATAAGTCCTGTGCTCCAGCCCCCTAATCATTTTGGTTGCCCTCCGCTGGACTCTCTCCAACTTGTCTACATCCTATTTGTAGTGGGGGGCCCAAAACTGGACACAATATTCTAAATGCGGCCTCAGCAATGCCGAATAGAGGGGGATAATCACTTCCCGTGATCTGCTGGCAATGCCCCTCCTAATGCAGCCCAACATGCCATTAGCCTTCTTGACAACCAGGGCACATTGCTGACTCATATCCAGCTTTTTATCCACCGTTACCCCCAGGTCCTTTTCTGCAGAGCTGCTGCCTAGCTCGTCAGTCCCCAGTCTATAGTTGTGCATGGGATTCTTCCTTCCTAAGTGGAGGACTCTGCACTTTTCTTTGTTGAACCTCATTAGATTTCTTTTGGCCCAATCCTCCAGTTTGTTTAGGTCACTCTGTATCCTATCCATACCTTGCAGGGTATCTACCACTCCCTCAAGCTTAGTGTCGTCCACAAACTTGCTGCGGGTGAAATCTACCCCATCCTCCAGATCATTAATAAAGATGTTGAACAAAACTGGCCCCAGCACCGACCCCTGGGGAACTCCGCTTGTGACCGGTTGCCAGCTAGACACGGAGCCATTGATCACTACTCGTTGAGCCCTATGCTCTAGCCAGTTCTCTATCCATTTTATAGTCCATTCATCCAACCCATACTTCTTTAACTTGCTGATAAGAATACTGTGAGAGACCGTATCAAAAGCTTTGCTATAGTCAAGGTATATCTCATCCACCGCCTTCCCTACATCCACAGAGCCAGTCACATCATCATAGAAAGCAATCAGGTTGGTCAGGCATGACTTTCCCTTGGTGAATCCATGGTGACTCTTCCTGATCACCTTCCTCTCTTCCAAGTGCCTTAAAATGGATTCCTTAAGGACCTGCTCCATGATTTTTCCAGGGATTGAGGTGAGGCTGACCGGTCTGTAGTTCCCTGGATCCTCTTTCCTCCCTTTTTTGAAGATGGGCACTAGATTTGCTTTTTTCCAGTCCTCAGGGACCTCCCCCTGTTGCCACGAGCTTTCAAAGATAATAGCCAATGGCTCTGAAATCACCTCAGCCAACTCCCTCAGCACCCTCGGGTTTCCATGCATCCGGCCCCATGGACTTGTGTATGTCCAATCCTTCTAAATAGTCTTGAACTCGTTCCTTCAGCACTGCGGGATGTTCGCCTCCTTCCCATTCTGTGCCACCCAGTACGGCAGTCTGGGAGCTGATCTTGTCTGTGAAGACAGAGGCAAAAAAGGCATTGAGTACCTCAGCTTTCTCCACATCCTCCGTCACTAGGTCACCTCCCTCATTCTCTAAGGGGCCCACACTTTCCCGAATCTTCCTCTTGTTGGCAACATGCCTGTAGAAACCCTTCTTGTTCCCCTTCACGTCCCTTACTAGCTGCAACTCCAATTGTGCTTTGGCCTTCCTGATTTCATTCCTGCATGTTCGAGCAGAGTTTATATAATCCTCCCTAGTCATCTGACCAAGCTTCCACTTCTTGTAAGCTTCTTTTTGCGTTTAAGTTCGCCAAGGACATCTTTGTTAAGCCAAGCTGGACGCCTACCATATTTGCTATTCTTTCTGCACATCGGGATGGTTTGCTCTTGTGCCCTCAATAGGGTCTCTTTAAAATACAACCAGCGATCTTGGGTTCCTTTCCCCCTCATATTAGCCTCCCAGGGAATCCTGCCCATCAGCTCCCTGAGGGAGTCAAAGTCCGCTTTTCTGAAGTCCATGGTCCGTATCCTGCTGTTCTCCTTTCTTCCTTTCGTCAGGATCCTGAACTTGACCATCTCATGGTCACTGCTGCCTAGGTTGCCATCCACTTCTACTTCGCCTACCAAATCTTCCCTGTTTGTGAACAGCAGATCAAGAGAAGCATGGCCCCTAGTTGGTTGCTCCAGCACTTGCACCAGGAAATTGTCTAAAACTTCCTGGATTGTTTGTGCTCTGCTGTATTGCTCTTCCAGCAGATGTCAGGGTGATTGAAGTCTCCCATGAGAATCAGGCCCTGTGAACTGGAAACTTTCCCTAGTTGAGTAAAGAAAGCCTCATCTACCTCATCCTCCTGGTCTGGTGGTCTATAACAGACACCCACCACGACATCACGCTTATTGTTCTTGCTTCTAAGCTTAATCCAGAGACACTCAACTGACTTATCTCCAGTTTCATACTGGAGCTCAGAGCAGTCAGAGTGCTCTCTTACATACAGTGCAAGTCCTCCCCCCTTTCGCCCCTGCCTGTCCTTCCTGAACAGTTTATACCCATCCATGAAAGTGCTCCAATTGCTAGAGTTATTCCACCAAGTCTCAGTTATTCCAATCATGTCGTAGTTTCTTGACTGTGCCAGGACTTCCAGTTCTTCCTGCTTGTTTCCCAGGCTTCTTGCATTTGTGTACAGGCACTTGAGATAAGTAGCCGAGTGAATGAATCGGGAGGCCTCCCCTGCTGCACCCTCCTCCTTCTGCTTCCTTGTGGTGTCCCTCTTCCCCACTAACCTTCGGGCTTAGGTCCCCGTCCCCCGTCGAAACTAGTTTAAAGCCCTCCTCACTAGGTTAGCCAGCCTGTCTGCGAAGATACTCTTCCCTCTCTTCGTTAGATGAATCCCATCTCTTCCTAATAATCCTTCTTCCTGGAACAGCATTCCACGATCAAAGAATCCAAAGCCCTCTCTTCGACACCACCTGCGTAACCACGCATTTAGTTCCACAATGCGACGGTCCCTACCTGGTCGTTTTCCCTGAACAGGGAGGATGGATGAGAACACCACTTGCGCTTCAAACTCCTTTATCTCTTTTCCCAGAGCCACATAGTCTGCAGTGATCCACTCAAGATCATTCTTGGCAGTGTCATTGGTGCCCACGTGGAGAAGCTGGTAGGGGTAGCGGTCTGAGGACTTGATAAGTTTTGGCAGTCTCTCCGTCACATCCGTAATCCTAGCTCCAGGCAAGCAGCACACTTCTCTAGTTTCCCGGTCCGGACGGCAGATGGATGACTCCGTCCCCCTTAGGAGGGAGTCCCCGACCACCATCACCCTTCTCGTCCTCTTCGGAATGGTGGTCGTGGAACCCCCATCCCTAGGAGAATGCATCCCTTGCCTTCTGATCAAACGGGTCTCCTTCTGATCCATTCCCTCTGAAGGGTCCTCCAAATCATTCTCCGTTGTAGTACTTGTGCAGAGAGGATGAAAACGATTCCTTACTTCTATCTGCATGGTGGGCACAGTTGTCTACGTCAGCTACACGCTCTTGACATGCTCCTGTTAGGCACATAAATACTTTTAAAAATCTGGCCACTGTGAGACTCCTAAGTTCCTAAGTCACTTTTGAAAATAAGGCTTCGGTTCCTAAACCATGTAGGTTATTTTGAGAATTTTCCCCAATGATAGTAAGTGGAGAAGACTCCGTATGTGTATGTGTGCATTTACATCAGAGCGAGAGACAAGCCAGACAATGTATAGCCAGGGCTACACAAGAAAATCTCTGCTGGTTTAGCTATACTAGCTAGCAGCCACTCCTATTTTAAATGTACCAGTGTTTTGCTAGTGTAGCTTATAGCGGTTCTCTGAGAGAAATACACTACAGCAGCAAAAGCGCTTCTATGTCTTTATAACCATGTTTACACTGGGATATTTACCAGCATCGAAATGTCTCAAAATTTCATATCGCCTAACTGCCATTGCTAGATGACAAAAGTTTCTAGAGTAGATCTGACTTATGTGGTTTTTTGCAAGCTTACATTATAAGTACATTTCTGATTCTTTGAGTGTGTCTGCTTGTCAGGAACGTTCCACACGCATTTTTTTTTTTAGTGCATCTTATTATGAGTGTGTTCCTGAGTGTAACTCAACCTGCATGTGTGTGTTTTCTTTCTGGGCTGTGGTTGAGAATGTTTGTAATGTGAGTTTCTGTTTCTCACCGTGAGTTACTGTGTGTTCACTTGTTACTGAAACAACCAAAAACCAAACAACCAAACAAGCTAATTCACCCCAGGATTAGTACTCGCATCTTGTTCGTTAAGAACTCCTTCTCTGAAAGCCACCTAGGGGTGATGGACAACCAACACATTAACATTTAAAAAAAGATCTCTTTCCTCCCCCCACCCACCATATTGAAATATTAGATAATTATTGAGTTACAGAAGGGTAGCCATATTAGTCTGTTTTTAGCAGAACAGCGAGAGTCGTGTGGCATCTCAAAGACTAACAAATGTATTTGGGCATAAGCTTTCATGGGCAGAAACCCACTTAGTCAGATGTATGCGTCCTTGCAACAAACCCCGTTGCCTACTCTGCCCACATATCTACTCAAGTGACACCATCACAGGTCCTAACCACACCAGACACAGTTTGTTGGCAGAATTATTTATTTATTCATTCATTTATTTTTGGTAAAGAATCTCAACTACCTGTACAAATCTCAGGGTAAAGGACGGACACGTGGCTGTGGGCAATGGGGGAGGATGGTTTGTGGAGAAATTCTGGCTTTGGACTATGAGGAGATGGGTTGAATACCCCCCATGCCATAGGCAACCTCTGCAGAGCACAGATAACTCACATCTTCTCCCCCTATTGGGTTTTCCAGGGTGAATAAGGAACTTAAGGGTCCAGTTCCCATTGCTTTTCACTGACAGTTTGTTGCCCAATACCCCTAAAGTACTTTGACATTCACAGGCTCTGTGCCTCAGTTCCCCTTCCAGAAATGGGGACAATATTACAATTTCCTTATTTTGCAGGCTCCAACTGGCTATGGAGAGCCATTTATTGGACACTATTGAAATACCAGAGTTCCCAGTATTATTGCTCCATTTTTCAGTGTTTATTAGTATTCTCATTTCTCAGAGAAATAAGCCTTAATATTTTTGCATATAGTATTCACGCTAAAGAATTCTACTACCTCTACTGGAAATATAATGATGGTAGATTTGTGTTGTGTAGGAATAAAAATGTTAAAGAAAGAAAGAAAGAAAGAAAATATGTAGTAAAAAACCTGTTTTTCATTGGCTTATTTCCAGCACTTTCACTTCCATGGTGCATACGTCTATGTATTAACATGGCTACATGTTTACCCTCATTAGAATCTTGGACACCGTATGAAGAACAGACAAACCAGTGTAGACATGTATCTATATAAGAAGGAGTGATTTCTCAATTGCCATCATAGCCCAGCCTACTATAGCACCGATTTTGTGTGTGTGTTTGTGTGACGCAAATGATTTATTATGAAATTTTATTGAATTTATTCATGTCTCTGTCTCTCTGATGAAGAGGAAATCCTTCCCGTAACATTTCTTGAAGCACCACCTGAAACCTTTTCTCCATCAGTAATTGGAATAAACAATTAATTAGTTTACATGTTGTGTGTGTGTGTGTGTGTGTGCGTGTTTGTGTGTGTGTGTGTGTGTGTGTGTGTGTGTGTGTGTGTGTGTGTGTGTGTGTGTGTGTGTGTGTGTGTGTGTGTGTGTGTGTGTGTGTGTGTGTGTGTGTGTGTGTGTGTGTGTGTGTGTTGAGACTCAGGAATCTTGGGTTCTTTTCCAGGTTCTGAAGTGTAATGCCATCTGGTGGTCACAAACACTTCTACCACATTCCTTCAGCCTGTCCTTTTCCCAGTCTGTTTCCATCCCCTCAGGCTCCTCATCCCAGTTCCAGTCTCCTTACCCAGCCTATCCCAGTTTCCCCCTCTGGGCTTCCCATCCACATCCCAACCATGCTTTCCCCCTAACTCCTTGACCCATTAACCTTTTTCAAGCCACCACCAATATACCCACTGCTCCAGCTCCTCCTCTGATTTGTCTTCCCCACTCCCACACCAGGGGGAGCACTGACAGACATATTACCTGAGCACCTCACAATGTAACTTGATACTGGCTGAGAAACAGATTATCCCCATTTTACAGATAAGAAAACGGAGGCACAATGATATAATTTTCAAAAGTAATAGCAGCCAGATTTTCAAAGGTACTTCGATATCTAAAGATGTAGAGGTAATCAAGGGCCACATTATTAAAGGTATTTAGGTGCCTAGTCTGGCTCCAAGGGGATTTTGAAAATCACACTACACACCTATCTGTATGTTTAGGCTCTGAAATATCTTTAAAAATCTGGTCCCAAGTCACTTCCATGTCTAAGTGCCACTGGCCTAAGTGACCTAGGCACTTCTAAAAATGTCACCCTAAGGGACAGATTTTCAAAGGTATTTATGTGTCTAATGATGCAGCTAGGAACCGCGAGGCAGATTTTTAAAGGAATATAGCTGCATAGTGGGATTTTCAGAAGTTTTAGGCACCTAGGTATTATTGAAAATCCTACTAAGTGCCTGAGTGCCTTTACAAAGCTGGGCATTAGGCACTTTTGAAAATCTTGCCCTCTGACACTCAGCTCACCTTCATCTCAGCCTATCTGCATTTTCTGAGTGCTTTCCACACAACTCTTTTCACATCATTATTTTTCAGGCTGTGGATGATGATTTTTAACATGTGGTACTGGATGGACACTACCCGGAGTGAGAGAACAGCTAGGGGCAATTCATACGTAGCTCACAAATCTAGTCCCACAGCTCAAACCAACCATGATGAGGGGGGATGTGCATGTGGAAAAGTTTTGCATCTTTCCTCCATGGAACATATCCTTAGGATGGCAGAGATGATGAACATGTAGAACAGGTTTGGCAGAAGGAACAGTAACCCTAAATCATAATGAAGGCAAACAGTCAACAGTGTGCCCTCTTTGCCAAGAAGGCTAATGATATATTGGGCTACGCTAGTAGGAGTATTGCCAGCAGATGGAGGGAAGTGATTATCCCCTCGATTCAGCACTGGTGAGGTCACATTTGGAGGACTATGTCCAGTTTGGGGCCCCCCCACTACAAAAAGGATGTGGACAAATTGGAGAGAATCCAGCAGAGGGCAACAAAAATGATTAGGGGGCTGGAGCACATGATTTATGAGGAGAGGCTGCGGGACCTGGGACCTGGGCTTGTTTAATCTGCAGAAGACAAGAGTGAGGGGGGGAATTTGATAGCAGCCTTCAACTCCCTGAAGTGGATTTCCAGGGAGGATGGAGCTAGGCTGTTCTCAGTGGTGGATGATGACAGAACAAGGAGCAATGGTCTCAAGTTGCACTGGGGGAGATCTAGGTTGGACATTAGGAGAAACGTTTTCCCTAGGAGGGTGGTGAAGCACTGGAATGGGTTACCTAGGGAGGTGGTGGAATCTCCATCCTTAGAGCTTTTTAAGCTGCAGCTTGACAAAGCCCTCGATTGGATGATTTAGTTGGGGTTGGTCCTGCTTTGAGCAGGGGGTTGGACTAGATGACCTCCTGAGGTCCCTACCAACCCTCATATTCTATGATTCTAAGTGCGAAAGCTTGTGTCCCTCACCAACAGATGTGGGTCTAATAAAACATACTACCTCATTCACTTTATCCCTCTAATATCCTGGGACCAAGGTGGCTGCAACAACATTGGAAACACCTACAGCTCTGTCAATCTGCCTTGTCATCCATTCATCTGTTCTTTCATTGTTAGACAAGTGGTTCCCCAACGTTTTTATTTTGGATGTAACTTTATAAGGCAATGAGCAATAGCGTCTCATAAATCAGGCTCATCTCCCAGCTTCCCAGTGCCCCGATGCCTGCAAGCAAATCTGTGAGTCACTAATCTAGAATACTATAAAAACACTTATAATGATGTATTGATGTCATGCCTCTTGCAGACACGGGCTCAGATCCTCCGCTGGTGTCAATTAGCGTCGTTCTCTTGACTTGCTGATCAACATTAGGTGAGGATCTGGCCTGCACTCTCGCTAACTCCAGGCCATTTAAATATCCAGGCAACGCACAAGCCAGTGAAGCGCTGCTGGTTTAGTTCTGCTAGACCTGTGTGACTGCCCCAAATTCAGACTGATTTATTCATAGCGCAGTAAGAAGGCTGTGCAAATATTCAATAAGGGGCAATCACTAGACTAGACTCAAAAAGCTCAAAGACTTTTAAGTTTCCATCCTTCTTGGTGGCTTTCTTATTACAATCGCACCATCTAGAGGCCATGGTGCGCCTAACACAATACAGATGTTCTTCTCCTGAAGAAACAACCAGAGTCCTGTAGCACCTTAAAGACTAACAAATTTCTGCAATCATAAGCTTGTTTTTGCTGTATGCAGACTAACACGGCTACCCCTGTGGAACTTCTCCTGAAGAGTTTATTTAGGGCAGACGGAAAAAGGCGCCCCGTGTCATAGGAGATCAGGCACACATGGCACAAGTTTCAGATCTCAAACAGCTGTAAGAGGGTTCAGGGCCTTCAGACCTGTACACTTCCTTGGCAAAATCAGGGCCATGAGATGTAGGTGCAGAATGTGCTATCATTTCATCTCGATGCAGGGCCAACCCCAACTAAAGCATCCCAGTCAGGGCTTTGTCTAGCTAGGCCGGAGTACACCATACAAGGTAGCATTCATAATGAAGACCAAAGAAGGGAGTAAACATCATGACTGGGATTTTCAAGGGGGCTTAAGGGATTTAGGGGCCCCACTCCCATTGAAAGTCAGCAAGAGCTGGGAGTCGAAGGCCAGATTTTCCAAGCTATTTAGGTATCTAAAGATGCAGCTAGGAGCTTAGTGGCATTTACCCTGGTTAGGATCCCAAGAGCAGTTTGGTATAGGTATTTAGAAGGCCCACTTCCACTGATTTCAATGGGAGTTAGAAACCTAAATTCCTTTTAAAATCTGACCCCTAACTCCTAATGATTTGCAGTGGTAGTTAGACGCTTAGCCTACCCCCTCCCACCCCCACTGCCGAGATGCCATGGACTAACTGTCCATGTGCATCCTGCTGATGGCCAAGCACATTGTAGCAGAAAGTGAAAGCCTGAGACATGAGACCTAACAGGCCAGGTATGAGGCCTGAGCCCTAAGCTAAAGTAATCAGAGAATCATAGAAGATGAGGATTGGAAGGGACCTCAGCAGGTCATCTAGTGCAATCCCCTGCTCAAAGCAGGACCAACCTCAGCTAAATCATCCCAGCCAGGGCTTTGTCAAGCTGGGCCTTAAAAACCTCTGAGGATGGAGATTTCACCACCTCCCTAGGTAACCCATTCCAGTGCTCAGCCACCCTCCTAGGGAAAAAAGCTTTTCCTAATATCCAACCTAGACCTCCCCCCCTGCGACTTGAGACCATTGCTCCTTGTTCTGTCATCTGCTACTAAAGGTCAAGCCCCGCTGTTAGAAAGCAAAGTTAGGAGAAATCAGGCAGTGAATGCTGGCAGACTCACAGCAATGGGCAAACAGACACATTCCTAAAAAAGCACTAGGTACAGAGCACCCACGCAAGCATATTCCAGAAAGGGACCAGAACATCCCAATAGCCCAAAGAAAATGAGGGCTTATTGACCCCTCAGAATGATAGGATAGAGAAAGATGTTTTGTCCGAACCATCTGGTACAAGCTAAAAGGTGGTGTCTTACCACATCACTACACACGTCAGAGGTCACCACACAACTTGTTTGTATCAGTGTATAAAGGGGGGTCTCAAAGGAAGTGTCTTGGTCCAGCCGAAGGGGGAACGGAAAGTCCCACTGTTTATTGCAATGGTCCATTGTAACAAGCACACGTGTTAGTGGTTCTGCAGAGTCTGCGGGACACTAGGACTGTGCTTTGTCTACAATAAACCTGGTCTAGCATCTCCATTACTGAAATGGATCTCTGGTCTTATTGGATAATCCAATTATGGAGTGGTGTCTCACTGCTCTGCGCAGAGCTGGGTCAGCATACACCCTGGGAGTGCACACATGCAGCCAACAACTGACAACACACATTACAAGCTGATCGTGCATGTCAGCCAGGTGATATGGACAGTGGATCCATGGCAGGCTGGTGAGGGGCAGATTCCCACCTCAGCTTGGCGTGATCTAAATTTTTCTGCAGACAAGACCTAACTCTCCTCAGGGCAGGTCTACACTGCAAATTTGGTGGAGACGCTCTAGACCGATGGGAGAGAGCTCTCTGTCAGCTAAATAACGCTCTCGCGCTGTATATCTGTAAATGGTGAATAGATCAGGTGCTCGTGGATTGCACTCAGGTATATGCAGCATAAATCCTTGCTTTTCAACGACCAATAAAGCTCACAGTGGTGACTTCTTCTGTGAGCTCTTTGTCCGTGTGCAGCAACTGAGGGGGGTCAAATGAGGGCATTTCTCATTACTTCACAGATGAGGAAAATGAGGCTAAGGGATGGGTTTGAGTAACACACGGAGGCTCACTCAGTGCAGGAAGCATTTGGGAAAGTCTGAACTAGCGTGATGGTCTCCAGCCTTCCATCTCTGTACTTCAGCCAGCAGACAATCCTGACTTATCAGAATGTGTTATATTATCTAGGGAAGTCTGTGAAATTCTGTAGAGCTCAGGTGTCCCATGGTTGAAGGGGAGCTGATGGTGGAGTACAAAACACTTCCCCTCATCTGATCATTTGAGCTGCAGTACATGGACAAGGTGGGTAGGGGTAAAGACAGTTGGATGGTGATCGAAAGAGATTCTAACCGATGTAGATATCTACCAATTTTCCCAGTCTTTGGTTTTGAAGTGGCAGATTCTCTTTTATACCAACAATACTTCACGCCACTCCAGCAGTGTAAGGGATCCATACAATGGAAATGATTCAAAATGATCACACAGACTTTAAGTCCCCTTTGACACTGCTACAGTGGTTGAAAGTGACCTTCTTGGAAATAAGAATCAGGTATGAAATCTTTCTGTAACAAATATAAGTCTAGGTGCGGGAAACGCAAAATATACCAACTTACAAAGCGTCATTAATCAGCAGCCAGATCTATTGTGTATTCTCTAGAGAGAAATAGATTGTGAATGAAGGGAATTTAAATTGGCAAGCTCCATCAGTAGAGCTGGTAAGTTAGATCCACTAGCCAGATACTGCTGGAATTGTAATTCAAAGTAACTGTATAAGGAAATAGCTTCTCCTTTCTTGGTAATAGGAGATACCTGAAAAGCCTCCCGCTGTTCCAAAAGTTTGCCTCATTGTTTGCCCACTGTACCTGTACTGGAAGAATGGTTATAACTCATCCCTCTGTTTCAATATAGTATATAGTCTAGGAGGAACAAAAGGAAATAGGGCTGGACTTAATGACTTCTGCCAGTCTTACATTTCTACAATTCAGACACTGGAAACTGAATTTTTATGTTTATGAAAATCCAAAATTACTCTATGAAAATATTTTTTGCTAAAGTCTCCATTTCATCAAAGAGAGAGTTTCCATCCAAAATGTTTAAATGGAAATGGAAATGTTTCCAGGAGCTCTAACAAATTCACCTCTCGAATTTACTGCTTCATTAACTTAGCTCAGGCAGATAGAGAAGTGTAGATACATATCAATATAAGAACAGCCCTACTAGATCAGCCCAATGGTACACCTAGCCCACTCTCCTGTCTTCCGACAGTGGCCAGTGTCAGATGCTTCAGAGAGAAAAAACAGAACAGGGCAATTCTGAGTGATGCATCCCTGTTCTTCAGTCCCAGCTTCTGGCAGATGGAGGTTCTGGAGTGTTTATATCTGAGAGCAGGGCACAGGGCACAGAAGGGGGGATCTGAACTCTTGTGTTCTCTGCCCAGTTGTCTCTCTGATTTGGAGAAATCACTTCTGCTCCCTGACTTAGTTGACCCTCTTGTACAATAGTAGTAGTGATACTTGCCTAGTCAACCATTCACTCCACTGTGGTTAAATCAGGTCTCTGTTACACAGGTGTGTGGTGTGGCTGAATATCCATTCTCTACACATTGTAGGTGTAAGAAACTACACAAGAATTATTATCTGTAGGAGAAGGATTTCAAACTGTGTAGCTGGGATTTTCAAAGTCGCATATGGGAGTTAATCACTCAATTTCCACCGAATGTTACTGAGATCTGGGTACCTGACTCCCTCAGACCTCTTTGAAAATACCAGGCTACAAAAAAAATCACCCATTTATTCTTCCCGCCATAAACCGACGTCTTTCTCAGTTAAGGGGGCAATGGCCTTTGCAGAATGTGGCAAAAGTACGTGCAATAGTGGGGTGGGTTATAGGTTGTTTCTTAAGCATTTGGCATTGAACAGCACTTGGAACATGATTCTTAAATATCGTTCTGGTTTCTCCTAGACTGTCAGCTTTGAGTGAAGCTGACCCAGGGGAGGTGAGTGGAAGAGGGGGATTGTACATCTGCACTGTACATCCGGGAAGCTGCATCTTTGTTGTTTGTTTCTACTGACTTGTCTGTCTTGTCGTTTAGATTGTAAGCTCTTTGGAGTAGGGACGGCTTCTATGCTATGTTTTTCCAGTGCTTAGTACAAACTGTTTCCCATCCATAGGTGGGACCTTAAGATTCTACCAGACACACACAAGAAATAATATATAGAAATGTTAGTTTCCAGTGTAGTTTCCACGTTGCTGAGAATTTGAGGTATGCTTTTCAAAATGGACTAAGTGGCGCTGGCCAAAAAACAAGATTTCCATTTTGTGGAAAATGCCCCGGCTTCACACTTTGTTTTTATTCCAATATGGCACAAAAATGAATCTCCTTGGGTGCCCTACATCTCAAATAAGTGCCCCAACTCCTGGGCTAGAGAGCTGATATTTTCCAGGTTTTGGGTTGAATTAGATATTCCATGTTGGAACTGAGACACCACCCTGATGAGATTTTCAGCTAAACCTAGCATGTTTCTGTGAAATAGTTCAAGTTTTGTCGATGTTTTTTTGACCAGCTCTAGGTCTAAGGAATACTAGCCTCTGTGAAGGTCAGAAGATTGTAAGTGATTTAGGAGTAGAAATTCTGTCAACTTTCAGTGGGACGTGTGCAAAAACTGCCACTCTGTGGGGAGCAGAGAGAAAAGTTATCTCCCAAGGTGAGGCATGAAGAGAATAGACCTAATAACAAGGCTTTCTCATGAGTGGGTGGAGTGGGGTTGATGGGTTAAATCAGCAAGAGAGAAAAGACACCATAGGGTCAGCCACCCCAGTGCATCCTCATGGGCCTTAGAAGAATGATGAGTGGAGATCCTAGTTCTAGTGTGGAGGTGGAGAGATGCATAAGGCAGGACAGTGTTGAGCAGCACCCATTTTCTCGTCTCTTCTCGTAGCTTTAGTACCAGATATCTGCGGTCTGCACCTTCCATATCGAAATGTGTGTTCAACATGTTAAAATGCTTTATGACCTCTCGTGTCTTGACAGATGGATGTTGTGGCATCACAAAAGCAAGGCCTGGTAGGCCTTGCTCTGAAATAACTGATAGAAATGTAAGTTAGCATAACTATGGATAAGAAAAAAATATATTGAAGACTGCTAATTGCTTTGTAAGCTGTTTTTGCCATTATCTGCTTAAGTAATCTGTTTCTCTCGCACCTGTCTGTTCTTGTACTCGCTCATAGTTATTCTTGTAATTGATAAGCGGTAACTGTTAGATTTGGGTCATAGATAAGGAAGTAACTGTCAGACTTGCCTTGTAAGGGAAATTTCACTATGCCATCTGATGTAAAGAGCTATTCTGTATAAGCTATGCCATCTGATGTAAAGAGCTATTCTGTATATTCTGCATTCGCCTGGTAAGGGGGGCTCCTGTTAGCAGCACAGTAACTCTGTGCTGTCCGGGGCCGTCCCTTGGCCACGACTCTGTGTATGTCTGTCAAAATAAAGCTCTGCTCGACTTGACCCAAAAGAGAATCTGCTTGATTTTTCCTCAACAGTCTTGGTGCCGTGACTCGGATTTCCAAGTACTGGTATCGTCCAGAAAGGACCGTGGACCGCTCCCCACCGAACCCCAGGTGCCACTGAAAAGGTAAGAGACCTTTTAAATCTCTTTTTGGGGTTTTGGAGGAGGGCTGCTTGTAGGCTTCCTGGGTGAGAACAGCCAAGCAAGATCCGAACTTTGATAAGGGTCGAGGTGAGCTTTAAAATTGCATGTCTGTCTGTCCTGTCTGTCTATGGAAAAAGCACGCAGGGAGAATCTAGGGGTTCATATTGCGGGCTGAGGACGTTATCAGGTCCTCACCTCGGCAGTTCAGAAGCAGTACACCCAGTCACACATTAACAGGGTGTTAAGATGAATGAGTGAGACCCGAATGGTTGTGCTTAACTAAATGAGCCGTTGACCAGGTCTTGGACTAAGGCAAGTTCTAGCCACCCTGATTCCACTGCTAGCCTTGTTGGTGATGACCAGTGAGAGTCAAGTTGTAAGGGGAACTTGTCTGAACCTAGTGACCCAAAGGACAGGTGGAGTGTTTGTAACCGCAAGACTATCCTTTCCCTTCTCTGATTCATGAGCCTCCTTAGATCCGTTGTCCTAGACACCTTAGCCTCGGTCACTGGACAGGCCTAGGATTTGGACTCCTGTGACTTTGGAGGACCCCTTTTGTGTCTTTTCTCCTTCCCAAACCCCCTCCCACTAAATAAGCGTTCCGTTATCGGGTTCGTCCTCAGCTCGGCAGTGGAGATTGCGGGCTGAGAGCGAAGCGGTACGGATCCCTCAATAAGCCATTCCTGTGTCTTGTGTGAGTGAAAATGGGAACAGGACAGTCTGAGCAAGTGCCAGTTCCCTCTAAAGGAACCCCAGCCTGTTATATGTATATACATTATTCTCCCAAAACTTTCGAGTTTCTGGATAGATGGCATTTTTTCACAAGACATGATCCCAGTAAACAATTTCCTGAGACAGGAACCTTTGATTTGGACAAAATAATGTATTTAAGAGGGGCATTGGAGTCACTGGGATCCAAAGTATCCCAGACAGCATGGGATGCATTTTTTGATTGGTACGATGAAGCTTCAAAAAGGCGTAATAAGTCACAAACTCAGAGTTTTAAAGACTCCCAGGAAAAATTAAAACACCAATCGAAAGAAATACGGGAGAAATTGGCCCCTCCCCCAAATTTGGGCCCTCAACAGCTGTATCCAGCCTTAGAAGGGATACCCCATCTTCAAGAAACAACTGAGGACCTATTAGACCTATGGTCCCCAATCCCTACTGCACCCCCGGGTCAGCCAGCTTATAAAGCACAAGAAGCTCTGCCAGACTCTACTACCAGCCCTGACCCAGCTATATCTGACCAGACTGCCAGCCCGGGACCCACTTCCGTGGTTACTAATCAACCCCGACGCAGTCCAAGTCCCGATCCCTCCAAATATGGCCTCCGGCCGCGACCCACTATAGCCCTGGCTGGACTGCACCCGCTCCGACAACTTCCAGGACAAGGGACAGAGCTAGTAACTGTGCATGTCCCATGGTCCCCGACAGACTTATTTAACCTAGCTCAAGCATTTCCAAAAATCAGGGAAGATCCTGTAAAATTCCAAAAAGAGCTCCAAACCATTATCACTTGTCATGACCCTACTTGGGCAGATTTAAATCAACTCTTGCGAGCCATTCTTCCCCAAGAAACCATTCAAAGACTTCATACAGCAGCCCGCTGGCCAGCCCAAGATCCCAGTACCCACGAAGAGTTAGTCGATACTTGCAATAAATTACTAGATGCGGTACTTACAATTTGCCCAGGAAAAGCCGATGAGACTAAGATTAGTACATGCAAACAAAATAAGGGGGAAGACCCAGCTGATTATCTCCAGAGATTAAAGCAGGTGTTTGAACGCCACTCGGGTATGAACGATCCTGAACAAAATGCACCACAAGCCAGGGCTGCTGCCTTTGTTCAAGGACTTTTACCCAAGATTTCAAATGAAATTCAACAGGTAGTGATCGGCTAGGAGGGCAATTTTTTGCCAGAATTATTAGCTGCTGCACAACATTTCCAAAAGAAATTAGAAAAATCAAAAGAAGATAATGAGACCAATTTAATGGCCCTTCAGATTTAACAATTACAAAACCATAGTGGAAATCAAAGGGGAAGGTGAAGGGACAGAGGAAGAGGCAGAGGGGGAGGACAATTGAATAAGGGACAGATACCAATACCTAACTCCGGCCACATGGTCAATGGGGTCTACGGAAACCAGTGCCATTATTGCAAACAAACTGGTCACTGGAAATCCACGTGTCCCAACCAACCAGATCAGACCCCAAACCCCGCCGTTTTCCCTCCCGCTCTCCCCAACCAACCCCAACCCTAAACCACTATAGTAACCCCGCATAGGACAGCGCGGAGGATTGTGACATCATTGCCCCCTTGATTCCCCTAGATCAGTCTGGACCCAGCCTGCAGTGCCTTGTAAATGGTCAAACAGTATCTTGCTTAGCTGATACTGGTGCTTCCGACTCTACTTTAAGAGTTTCAGAATTCTCCCATATTCCGGTTTCAACAGAAATTGTGAATGCAATGGGTATAAGCGATCAGTCTATCCCTCACCCTGTGTCTCAACCCTTGTTGGTTACTATTGGACCTATTTCTGAGCAGCATGCCTTTTTCTCAGCCCGTCTGCACCAGTTAATCTATTGGGAAAAGATTTGTTATGCAAATTGTGTTGTAATTTATTGTACCCCGGATGGCATCTATCTTGACATACCAGAAGCCGGAGAAGAAGCAATATTAACACTATTACAAGAATCTGACCTTAGAGGCACCGAGTCTGACCCTTCCTCGTTGCAACAGGAACTGTTAGCACAGGTGCCTCCACAATTGTGGTCAACCCATTCAAACAAGGTAAGCCAAATAATAAGTGCTGAACCCGTATGCATTATGCTAAACACAACAAAGCTTCTCACTTGCGTCCCACAGTAATCCATTTCCAGAGAAGACGAAGAAGGAATTCGACCTGCTATCACCTCACTATTACAACAAGGGATTGTTATTCCCACCCACAGCCAATGTAACACTCCTATCCTCCCTGTAAAAAAACCTGGGAAAAATACTTACCGATTTGTGCAAGAACTCCGAGCAGTTAATGCTGCAGTCTCACCCTCTTTTCCCATTGTCCCTAACCCTGCAACTATCTTGTCATGTATCCCAGCAACAGCTACCTACTTTACCATTGTGGATCTCTGTTCTGCTTTCTTTTCTATCCCAATCCACCCAGATAGCAGATTTTTGTTTGCCTTTACTTACCAAGGACTCCAATACACCTGGTCCGGGCTCCCTATGGGGTACCTAGAGTCTCCCACTCTTTTTTCCCAAATTTTAAATAAAGACCTGGACTCCCTAGCCTTTGATGAGGGTTCTACCTTAATCCAGTATGTAGATGACTTAATGCTGGCTTCTCCCTCTTTAGAAGCCTGTAAACAAGATTTGCTTACCCTATTAACTGTGCTTGCCCTTAAGGGTCATAAGGCGTCTAAGTCTAAATTGCAACTATGTCTTTCCCGAGTGCATTACCTAGGTCACGATATTTCTGCAGGGGAAAGACCCCTATCCTCTTCCAGGATCAATGCCATCCTGCAAATACCTAAGCCTACCACTCGTAAACAAATGAGAAGCCTTTTGGGAATGGCAGGATACTGTAGGCAATGGATCCTTGGATATGCATCTATTGTGAAACCCCTGCAGAACCTGGCCTTAGATTCAGTCCCTGAACCTCTTATCTGGTCCCCCGAGGCCGAATAGTCTTTTATATCCCTCAAGCAAGCCTTGTCTCAAGCACCTGCTCTAGGATTACCCGACTACCAGAAACCTTTTACCCTTTATTGTCACGAAAAAGGTGGGTTTGCTCAAGGGGTCCTGACTCAACCCCACGGAGACAAGAGCCGTCCTGTTGCGTATTTTAGCACTGCTTTAGACCCAGTAGCAGCAGGACTCCCTCCTTGTCTCTTTTCAGTTGCTGCAGCAGCCCTGTTAGTAGAAAAGGCTGAGATTCTAGTTTTGGGATGCCCTTTGATTATGGTCATTCCACATGCTGTTGCTGCCCTACTCTTAAAAGGTAAAACCCAGCATTTATCCAACTCAAGATTAACTAAATATGAAAACCTCCTTCTTTCAGCCTCTAATGTAACCCTTACCTGTTGTCCAGTATTAAATCCTGCCTCACTCCTCCTCACTGTTTCGGACGGTGATCCTCATGATTGTTTGTCTGTTACTGAACATCTCCTTACTCCTCGCCTTGATCTTAACAAGATGTCCCTTTGTTAAATCCTGATTTAGTTTTGTTTGTTGATGGTTCTTGCCTTAGAGATAGCCTGGGTAACCTTGTCTCTGGGTATGCTGTATATATTCAGCACCAAGTGTTAAAACTCTACAAATCCATGGATTATTCTTGACAACTACTGGGACTTAGAGGTGAGACACGGACAAATTGCTTTTTGTTTAATGGTGTTGATTGTGTTAACGCTTATTGTAAAGTGGAAGCCAAAGTTTTAAGACTTTAGGCCAACATTTGTAGCAGGCAAGGGCGAGTTGGAAAATAGTACAGCACCATAATAGTGGGACGTGTTGGTGAACTCACCAGGAGGTGAAACCCAAGGTGTCTATGGTCTCTAATATCTCACTGCTACAGTATAAGTGGTACAAAATGCAACACTTTCTTATATGGACCCTTAGCCTCACAATCTTTGTTAAAGGAAATACTTTCCTATCTACAATAATTCAATATACCAAAGATGTTAATGTTTCAAATTGTTGGATATGTGCCCATCTTCCCATTCAAGCTCATGGAGGAATTCCTATGATCCCTGTACCAGTTCTCCTAAAGACTCCAAACGAGGAGTTTGATCAAAGCCCTCACAATTGGAATGCAACTTGGAATACCGTAAAACGAAATATAACTGAATTTATTAGAGTAGTAAACCCGAACAACTTGGTTCCTCTGTGTTATGTGTGTGGAGCTAAAGTCGGAACGAATCCTACAGCCAAAACCTTAGGAGAGGTACAAGACCATCAATGTGAGATGGCCATAGGGAGTGCAACCCCAAGTGCTTGTTATACTCAAAATCCTATGCTAGGACAGTATTGGGTATGTGGCACTCAGGCTTATAAATATTGGTCATGGGGATGGGCCGGTAGATGTTATAAGGCATATTTAAATCCGGCCATAAGGCATGTTCAAGGAGACCTTGTTAAATCACCAAACTCTCACCGGTCTAAAAGAGAAATAACTGAGACTGATAGATTCTTTGCCATAACCTTCCCTAGCTATGGTGTAGGAAGAACCGTAAAAGAACTTAGACGAGTGGCATTAGTATTAGAGGAGGTAGCAAATGGAACCACTGAAGCTTTTAAATTTGTCACCACTGAAGTTTCAGAAAAAAGACAAATGGTCTTACAAAACAGAATGGGTCTAGACATGGTGTTGGCAGCAAAGGGAAGGGTATATGCCTTAATCAGAAAAGAATGTTGTACCTATATCCCTGATAATGAAGACGGAATTGATAATGCCCTAACAAAGATACAAGATACCACTGCCAAATTACACCAGACTGTAACTGGAGTCTTTGGAGCTGGTTTGGAGATTTGTTAGGAAATCTAGGCTCCAAAATTGTTCAGGGGTTACTGTTGTTCCTTGGAATAATAATAGGAATATATGTACTGTTCATGTTATTCAACTGTTGTTGTCAATGTATAATAACTCAAACCCAGAAAAGTATAAAGACCACAGAAATAAAACAGATGGTCCAACTGATGTACGCAGAAGTACTAAGAGAGAAGGAAGAAGAAGACGAGGAGGTGAATGGATTAATGCAAATGAGTCTATAGATGTGGTGCTACAAAGCACCAAAGGGGGGAATGTGAAAGCACAAAAGCATGGCCTGGTAGGCTTTTCACTGAAATGAGTGATGGAAATGTAAGTTAGCATGACTATAGATGGAAGAACTCACTGAAGATGGTTGATTGCGCTTTAAGCTGTTTTAGAAACTATCTGTTCTTGTAATCGCTCCTAGCTATTCTTGTAACAGATAAGGGGGTAGCCGTTAGACTGGTGTAAGAGATAAGGAAGTAGCCGTTAGACTTGTTTTGCAATGGAAAACTCCACTATGCGATCAGTATGTGAAGAGCTATCCTATATAAGCCATCAGCATTCAAACCTGTACGGAGACTCCTGACAGCAGCACAGAAACCCTGTGCTGTCCAGGGCTCCCCTATGGCCATAGCTGTGTGTGTGTCTATCAGAATAAAGCTGTGCTCGAATTGACCCAAAAAGAGAAGCTGTGTGATCTTTTCCACGACACTACACACCTTCCTCTAATTCAGGTTGTCCATTATGCACATCTACTAACTGGAAAACAGCTGATGCAAATTGCTGGTTAATTGCCCCCTTCTCTCAGGTCTCAGACTGGGAGAGGGGAGTTGCCCAAGAGCTAAACTCCCAAAGGCCAGGCCAGATAGCAACATAAATGCTCCTGCAGCTGGAGATCATGGATGATTCTGGAGTCACTGTGGTGGCTGTGTCAATGCTATGCAGATCTTGTGTGCAATGGTTGCACTGTCTTTAAGAGGGACCATCTCCTCCAAGTCAGAATAATGAACAGATCTCAGCCTCTTTGGGTATGTAGGATCTACTTCAATGTCTGCAAACTGGGTGGAGCAAACTGGGGAGAAAGAGCTAAAGACTTCCACTGCACGGTGACTGTGTGACTCTTTGCTAAGGCAACAAGTGTAAGGTTCTGGAGTAACCTTCTAGTCTATTTCCTCCCCTTCGCTCTGTCTCTTTGACTCTCTCTTTCTCCATTTCTATCTCCCATTCTCTCTCTCTCTGTCTCTCCAAATCTATGTAGCAGCTCAGGTAGACTGGAGCTCTGAGCTGGTACAGAACATTCTCAGTCTTAGATGCTTGACTGGTTCGTACTTGCTCAAATGCTCCTGGTCAAACTGATCACCAGATTTGGGAGTCAGTAAGAAATTTTCCACCAGGTTAGATTTGCAGGGACCTTGGGGTTTTTTCCACCTTCTTCTGCAGCATGGGGGTTGTGTCACCTGCTGGGATCAGCCAAGTATATCTCACTGTGTCAGGCATTGGTGATGCCTGGGCCTCTCCTGTTCTCTGCCTGAGTCACAACTGTTTAGTCTTCAGACATCTGAAGAAGTGCTTTGGTTTAAGTGAAATTGTTGGCCTCGGTGTGGGGTATATTTAATGGCCTGTGATGTACAGGAGGTCAGACTAGATTATCTAATAGACCCTTGGGGCCTTAAACTCTATGAAATTCTCTCTCTCTCTCTCTCCACACAAAGAGGAGAATTTTGCATTATCATACTGAAGTATTTTGGAGGTTTCTTTCGGTCTTGCACTCTCTCTGGGAAGGTACTTAGGAGTCAGCTAAATTCATGTTCCAATTCATGATAATTTGCTTTCCTTTCATTAATTTTTCTTTGGCTCTCTGATACCGTGATGATGGATGAGCTATAAGAACTGAATAGAATAGAAGGTAGTTGAATAGAAAAGAAGAAAGGAAAATAGAATTGAGTAGAATTGACCAAATATGAGTCCTCATTCTCCACTCACTTCCACCAAACGTATGAGGGTTAGAAAGATTTACCCTTTGAGAGTAAAACTTGTGGGGTACAAAGGAATAAACAAATCATGATTTATTGAGATTGCTAATCTGGCTGCATTCTCTCTATACCTCCAGGAATGACCCCGTCTTGCATGGAAATGGAGAATCACACTGTGGTGTCAGAATTCATTCTTTTAGGGATCCCCAACACCAAAGGCCAGAAGACCATCCTCTTCATCAGCTTCTTAGCTTTCTACCTCTGCACCCTGCTGGGCAACTTGCTCATCTCATCAGCCATCCTCGCTGACTCCCGTCTGCACACTCCCATGTACTTCTTCCTTTGCAATCTCTCCATGGTGGACTTGGATTCGCCTCCATCACCACCCCTAAATTGCTGGTCAGTCTCTGGACCAAGAGTAGAACCATCTCGCTGGGTGGGTGCATGTCCCAGGTCTTCTTCTACCACTTCCTAGGCAGCACGGAATGCCTGATCTACACTGTCATGGCCTTCGACAAGTACGTCGCCATCTGCCTCCTGCTGCGCTACCTGATCATCATGAACTGGAGGGTGTGCGCCATCCTGGCTGCCGGCACCTGGGTCACCAGCTCCTTCCATGCCACCATTCTCACCAGCCTGACCTTCACGCTGCCCTACTGCGGGCCCAATGTGATAGACTATTACTTCTGTGACATCTTCCCCGTGGTGAAGCTGGCCTGCGCGGACACACATGTCATCAAGACCATGAGCTTCACCAATATTGGCATGGTGCCCATGACCTGCTTCCTCCTCATCCTCATGTCCTACGTCAGGATTGCTGCCTCCATGGTGAGAATGCGCAGTGCTGAGCACCATCAGAAAGCGGTTTCCACTTGTGCATCGCATCTGACAGTGGTATTCTTCTTCTTTGGGCCCTGTGCCCTCCTCTACACCCACCCGTCCATGAGCAATGTACTGGCTACCCCCACTCAGATCTTCTGTAACGTGGGCACCCTGATGCTGAATCCGGTTATCTACACGCTGAGGAATAAGGAAGTCAAGGCAGCATTCAGGAAAATGAAAGGTGACTAATCCCAGTCCTGCAAAAATTGCTAGCTGAAATGGAATTTCTTCCAATAGAGGTGGTCAGGAAATCAACGGATTTATGCCAAGGCTAGGTTAGAATTAAGAAGGAGGCCAGTGGAGTTACTCCAAGGTTAGAGTCAGATTAATAGATTATAGGGCCAAAAGGGACCACTGTGATCATCTGGGTCAGACCAATGGTCCATCTAGCCCAGTATCCGGTCTTCCAACAGTGTCCCCTAAAACATGTCTTTTAGAAAAACATCAATCTTGATATTAAAATTGTCCTCGATGGAGACTCCATTAAGGCACTGGAACAATTTACCAAGGATCAAATGACTCTCTTTATTGAAAATGTATGCAGTATATCCAGTCTGAATTTGTCTACCTTCAACTTCCAGCTATTGGATCATGTTAGACCATTCTCTGGTAGGCTGAAGAGCCAGCCCATTATTAAGTATTTGTTCTCCATGTAGATACTTACAGGTGGTAATCAAGTTACCCCTTGACCTGCTTTTTGTTAAGGTAAATAGCTCGAACTCTTTAAGTCTATCGCTATAACACACATTTTTTAATCCTTCAATTATTCGCATGGTTCTTCTCTGAATCCTCTCCAATTTAGCAGCACATTTCTTGAACTGTGAACCCCAGAACTGGATAGAGTATACCATCAGCAGTTGCATCAGTGCCAAATCTAGAGGTAAAAGAACCTTTCTACTCCTACTCGAGATTCCTCCTCTATGCACTAGGATTACATTCGTTCTTTTGGCCACAGCGTCTCACTGCGAGCTTTGGTTCAGCTGATTTTCCACCACGACTGCCCAATCTTTTTCAGAGTCATTGCTTCCCAGGATACAGTACCCAACCCATAAGCATGGCCTAGTTTCTTTGCTCCCAGATGTACATGCTGACATTTTGCCGTATTAAAATACACATTGTTTGCTTGACCCGCCCTTACCAAGAGATCCAGACTGGTGAGGAGGTTGGTGGGGTTATTCCAGGTTTAAGATTAGGTTTAGGATGGAAGTCAATGGAGTTCTCCACGGCTAATAAGGAGGACATGGGTGTTTTCCTAGGAGTAGGGAAAAGCTCAAAGGAATTATGCTCTTACTGAGGTTGGGCTGAGGGTAGTTAGGTTATGCTAGGGGTCAGGTTACGCATGAAATCAATAAAATTACCCAGGCTTTGGGTGAGGCAGGAAGTGAATATTTTTATGCCCAGGTTAGTATTAGAGCTTGGCAGGAAGTTAGACAAGTGACTTAATCTCCTTAGGGCTCAGTTCCCCACCTGAGTCATTAAGGTACAAATCATTATTTCCCCCCAAACATTTCTCCTGTAAGCTCTTTGGGGCAGGGTCTGTCTCTCACCAGTGTGGGTAAAGTGCCCATTACCCTCCAATGGTGTTCTACCAAAACAAAAATAATAATATTTTTGTGAATTGTCATCAACTCTTATGAAGTGAAGTTTACCTATAAATAAAAAAATAAAAAATAAAAAAAGGAAAGTCACCCGAGGCAGATATTGTGAGCCATGTTGCTTGTCTTTTCCCTGCAGGACAGTCCACACTATCACAGCATCCCGGCATTGAAAACAGCCCTGACTGAGGGAGGAGCACCCCTCCTGAGTTGCCTGCACCACTCCCTGCACTGCAGCACCCCTTTGCACGGCCGGGGCTCAGCCTGAATTTTCTCTGTTGTTTCTTTGCATTGTCCAGCAATGTTCTTTGCAATGTCCAGCTTTGGACATTGACTTTTAAAAGGGCTGTAACTTCTGATGGACAATGGGAAAACTCCATTGACCTGCATTCCCTGGACACTGGATGGCTGCAGAGGGAGAAGGAGGGAGAGCAGGTGGCTATAGCGTTTAGTAACTGAGAACTGTATCAGCTCAACACACCTACATTTAAAGATCCAATGGGGATTATTTGCAAAGCATTATTTGTGGATAAGACAAAGGTGTGGGACACAGGAGATCTGGGTTCATGTACATGTTCTGTGGAAGATTCCCTATTTGACCTTGAGTAACTCACTGAATTGCTTTGTGCCTCAGTTTCCCCATCTGTTAAACAAGCATCATTAAATCCTTTGTCTCTCTCATAGGTTTAATGTGTATCCATTTCAGACAGTGACAGTCTCTTACTATGTGTCCGCGCAACACCCAGCAGAAAGGGGCTCACATCTGAGTTCCAGTCTGTAGGTGTGACCATAATACCAATGATAAGAATCAGATGCGATCCAGGGTGGGGGCACAGGGGGTCAGGTGACCTTGAAGATTTCTGCCAGGGTTTGCTGGCCAGGTCCCCTCCCTCTCCAGACTGCTGGAGCAGGCTGGAAGCTGCAGCCATGGGGAGACAGAGAAGCAAACACTTTGCTGCAGGGAGGGGCAGCTGAGAGCAGACTGTGTGCGTGCCTTTGAACTGTGCCCTCTGCCCACCAACAGCAGGTCCCAGCCGCCTCTGATAAGAGCAGTTAGAATACATATAAAAAGAGTAAAATGCAGCTCCGGCCCTGCTGTTTGTGGCAATGACACATGGAACTCAGCTGGTGCCAGCCAAGAGTAACCTGGGAGCTGTTACCCAGCACAGTGATAAGGGCCCCCCGGGCATTCATTAGAACACCTGCATTTTAATTAACCCCAAAGAACATTCCACGTCCTGGTATGTTATGACTGAGCTGGGATAATCTGTCTACAGAGACTAATTATAACTTCTGCCTTCTGCCACTTCAGTCCGGCTCCCAAATAAGATGCCCACCACAGGAACAGCAAGAAATGACAGTGATGAAAAGAATTGCAAAGGGCCTTACTGACACTGCTGTGCTATGGCAGCAGCAAACGGATCCATGAGTTCAGTTCTGACAAACCCCTAACACAGCCCTGCTTCCCTGGCTCTGTCACACCCTCTGTGTGTGGGGTCTATGGACTGGTTTAGGTTACAGACTATGCCAGCAACGTAGCTAACCACTGCTAAGCCTTTAGCATCGAGGCACAGCAGAGGTGCAAGACGAGCCTTACCTGGCTAGTGAAGGAGCAGCTTTGTTAAGTTAAATCAACCTTAATTCTCTAAAGATCCTTTCCCCATGAACACTGGTTGTGGAAAGGGCTGGGTAAGAGAATATGCCTGGGACCCAGCAAGACGCAGAGTGATGTTCATCCCAGTGGAAAGAGAAGGGATGGTGTTGGGCGTAATGCTCAGACTGGAATCCTAGACCACTCGGTCAGATTCCCGGCTCTTCCACACACTCCATTTGTGACCTCACACAATTCAATCAGACTGAGATTTTCAAGAAAGCCAATAGGAGTTAGGAGCCCAAAGCCCACTGCACTAGAATGAGTTTTGGGAGTCTGGCTCCTTTGAAAATCTCACCCTCCAATTCTCTGTGCCTCAGTTCCCCCTTGTAAAATGGGCCAGTAACCCTTCCTATGTTTGTGAACTCTGAAAGGCAATGACTGTCTCATGCTGTGTCTGAACAGCACCCAGGACATTGGGGCCATGATCTTCCCGGAGTTCCTAGGGACCACAATACTGCCAGTCTGTACTGGATTGCAAAAAGTGATGCCAAGTGGTGGATGGGACACACACTGTCCATCTGCACAGCGCTGACTTTCACCCTCACAGATAACCACACAACTGCATGACTACATCCATGTGCACAAAGAGAGAGAAGAGTCAAGGGTACAGAGGCTAATACAAACCAAGGAGAAAGCTTTGTTGGCGACAGACACCACTAGCTGAACACCTGGCCCAGTTCACTTCTATTTCACACTCCTGGATGGAATTCACTGGCTTGTGTTACACGGCGGGAGAGACTAGATGATAATTAACATCCCATGTCCCCTCATCAGTTATGGGTTAGATTCTCAGCTGATGTAAATCTACATAGCTCGTTTGAGTCCAATGGAGTTAGTCCTGATTTACATCAGAAGGGTGAGTGACAGAGGGGAATCAGCCCCATTGAACAAAATGGAGTTACTTAGAATTGAGATCATGGCGAGTGAGAGGAGAATCTGCAGCCTGGTGGAAATGAGGATCCGGCCCTTTCAGTTTAATACTGCTACCTTTATTTATGCCACTGAGCTGCTGGTCCTGGGGGTCTGTGAGTGTCCTCTAAAATGATGCAAAATCTCAGTTAATTGGTGACTCTGCTGAGGTCTCAGACCAGGAGCCTGGAGGGGATTCAGAGACTGGGTCTCCAAGGGACCTTGGGTGATTTAAAGACCATGGACAGCCTAAAGGCTGTGGGAAGTTGTGAAAAAGCTCTGGGGCTCTGCAGCAGCCTGTGGCAATAGGCTGTGGACATCCCTGTCTACCTTCGGAGACGATGAGGTCTGCAGGCTGGATAACAAAAGCGCAGACCGGGCACCTCTGCTGTGTGATGTGCTGTTTTGGATAAAAATCTGGACACTTCTACACAGGGGTCACGGCCAGGGGGAAAAGGATAAATTGGATTCAGCTGGATCGTTCTCTCCCAATGCAGCCAATGGTCTGGTAAAGATTTTCTCTGTCCCTCAGTCTCTTCCTTTCTTGAAATCTGTCAGCCTCTGCCACACTCAAGGACAATGTCACCCAAATATTTTCTTTAGAGAAAAATCCATCCATCCATCCGTCCGTGCGTCTCTGTGCAGTACCTGTCTGCCTGTCTCTGTGTTGTGCATGTGTATCATTTATCTCCCTCTCTCTGTTAATCTCTGTGTGGCTATGTACACACCACAGCTTAGCTCGGTATAAATTACGTTGTTCAGGGGGCTGAATAAGCCAGTGTAAGTTACACCGACCTAAGCGCTGGTGTGGAGAACTCTGTGTTGATGGGAGAGCTTCTCCCGCTGACATAGCTACTGCTTCTCGCGGGGGCTGGAGTATTTAACATGACAGTAGAGCTCTGACCCATCGGCTTAGCCTGTCTGTACTAGCCGTGCTACAGCGACACTTCTGTAAGCTCTGTAGTGTCGCTAGCATGTGATAACCCCAGCATGGCCCTTCTCCCTTCCAACAGCACCTCTCATGCATGTGGAAAACTCCCTGAGAAAATGCAAAAAGACACTTCATTATTGTCCTTCAAATCTGACCTTAAAAATCCCATTGTGATATTCACAGAATGCAGCCTGCTGATCCTGGCTGAGCAGATGACAAGTAGTCACTATTCCTCTTCTTTTCTTTTCCCTTTTTCTCTAACCCTTATAAAACCGCCCAAACAATTCATATATTTTAACAAAGCTGGGGCAATTCTGCACCAGATTCATTTTTTTGTATGTTGCATCCTCACTCTCTCCTTTAACACAAACACAGAGCAGCACAACACTGATAAAAATAAATCCCTGACAAACAAACTACTCCACTGCACACCCAATAATCCCTCTGCAGAGAGGATGAGAGAAAGAACAAACCACATATGACAAACTTTGGTCACATCCCCAAATCCACCAGTGGAAGGCTCTAAGATGCTGTGGAGAGCCTGTATAGAATAAAGATGAAGACATTAAAACAGGATAGGACAGAAGAGAATAAACTGGAATCGAGTAGAATAGAATAGGACATCCCCTTTGTCTGTTCGTCTTTGGATGGAAAGATTTTCAAGGCAGCCATTTCCTCTTTCTGTGTTCTGCACTGCACAGTGAGGACCTGATCCCAACTGGTATGATACTGATGTTAATATAAACTACTACGAATTAAAGGGAGTAATGGGGTGACATGCAGTAAAGAGGTGGCAGTGGAAGGAAGGGTGAGCATTGCAGTAAAAGGATGATATATCTTTTTGTTTCAGTAACTCATTGGTATTATTTCTCTCCCCTACCTTAGGAATGAGTCCTACATCGGGTTGGTCAACCACACTGTGTTCACTCATTTCATCTTCTTAGGAACCCTCAACACTGATGGCCTCCAGACCATCCTCTTCATCACCGTCTTAGTTTTCTACCTCTGCCCCCTGCTGGGCAAGCTGCTCATCTTCTGAGCCATCCTTGGTGACTCCCACCTGCACACCCACCTGTATTTCTTCCTAGTATGATCTATAAGAACTGAATAGATAGAAGATGGTTTAATGGAAAAGAAGAAAGGACAATTAAATTGAGAAGCATCAAATAGAATCGATGAAATATTAGAGTCCTGATTCTCCACTCACTTTCAACAGACTTATGATGCTTAGAAAGGTTTATCCTTGTAGATTAAGTTGTGCTGTGCTAAGGAATAAACAAACCATAATTTATTGAGATTGCTAATCCGGCTGCATTATCTCTGTGCTTCCAGGAATGACCCCGTCTCGCATGGAAATGGAGAATCGCACTGTAGTGCCGGAATTCATTCTGTTAGGGATCCCCAACACCAAAGGACAGGAGACCATCTTCTTCATCAGTTTCTTAGCTTTCTACCTCTGCACCCTCCTGGGCAACTTGCTCATCTCATCAGTCATCCTCACTGACTCCCACCTGCACACCCCCATGTACTTCTTCCTCTACAATCTCTCCATGGTGGACCTTGGATTCACCTCCATCAGCACCCCTAAATTGCTGGTCAGTCTCTGGACCAAGAGTAGAACCATCTCGCTGTGCGGCTGCATGTCCCAGGTCTTCTTCTACCAGTTCCTAGGCATCACCGAGTGCCTGCTCTGCACTGTCATGGCCTTTGACAGGTACGTGGCCATCTGCCACCCGCTGCGCTACCTGATCATCATGAACTGGAGGGTGTGTGCCATCCTGGCTGCCGGCACCTGGGTCACCGGCTCCTTCCACGCCACCATTCTCACCAGTCTGACCTTCACGCTGCCCTACTGCGGGCCCAATGTGATAGACTATTACTTCTGTGACGTCTTCCCCGTGGTGAAGCTGGCCTGCGCAGACACATATGTCATCAAGACCGTGACCTTTACCAATCTTGGGGTGTTGCCCATGATCTGCTTCTCCCTCATCCTCGCATCCTACGTCCGCATCGTGTACACCATCCTGAAGATGAACTCAGCCGAAGGGCGACGCAAAGCAGCCTCCACTTGCACCTCACATCTGACGGTGGTGATGCTGTACTTTGGGCCTTATGCCCTGATCTACACGCAGCCACAGCTGAGCCAAGTGGTGGTGACCGCTGTGCAGCTCTTGGGCGATGTGGTAGCGCCCATGCTGAACCCGGTCATCTACACACTGAGGAACAAGGAGGTGAAACGGGCTCTGCGGAAACTGAGAGGGGGTCAGACGACTGCACGTTGATGTGCTGCATCTGCAGAAGTAACATGTGGGTGAGCATTGAAATATGTCTACAAATTCATCCGCCTGGATGAACAACACTTTGCTGTGGGAGATGCAGAGAGGGGCAGCTGACTGAGGGAGGAGCGCCCCCTCCTGAGTTGCCTGCACCACTACCTGCACTGCAGCTCCCCTTTGCACAGCCGGGCTCAGCCTGAATTTTCTCTGTTGTTTCTTTGCCGTTGTCCAGGAAACCAATTTCAAAGAGTCACAAACCCAGAAGAGGGCGACTGAGCAAAGAGAACTTGGAGTGGAAGAGAGGTGCACAGCTGTGGACATTGACTCTAAAAGTGGCTGTAACTTCTGATGGACAATGGGAAAGCTGCATTGACCTGCAGGCCCTGGGCACTGGATGGCTGCAGAGGGAGGAGGAGGGAGAGCAGGTGGCGATAGCGTTTAGTAACTGAGAACTGTATCAGCTCAACACACCTACATTTAAAGAGCCAATGGGGATTAATTGCAAAGCATTATATTGTGGCTAGGACAAAGGAGTGGGACACAGGAGATCTGGGTTCATGTACATGTTCTGTGGAAGATTCCCTATTTGACCTTGAGTAACTCACTGAATTGCTTTGTGCCTCAGTTTCCCCAACTGTTAAACAGGGATCATTAAATCCTTTGTTTCTCTCATCCATTAAATGTGTATCCATTTCAGACAGTGACAGCCTCTTACTATGTGTCCGCGCAACACCCAGCACAAAGAGGCCCACATCTGAGTTCCACTCTGTAGGTCCTACTAAAATACCAATGATAAGAATTAGAGGCGACCCAAGTGTCACGTGATTGCTGATTTCTGCCAGTGTTTGCTGGCCAGGCCCCCTCCCTATTCAGTGACTGCTGAAGCAGCCTGCAAGCTGTGACACCGGGGAGACAGAGAAGCAAACACTTTGCTGTGGTAGCTGCAGGGAGGGGCAGCTAAGAGCAGAGCGTGTGTGTGTCTTTGAACCGTGCCCTCTGCCCACCAACAGCAGGTTCCAGCCGCCTCTGATAGGAACAGTGAGAATACAAGTAAAAAGAGTAAAATGCAGCTCCAGCCCTGCTGTTTGTGGCAATGACACATGGAACTCAGCTGTTGCCAGCCAAGAGTAACCTGGGAGCTGCTACCCAGCACAGTGATAAGGGCCCCCCGGGCATTCATTAGAACACCTGCATTTTAATTAACCCCAAAGGCGACTGCTCGCCCTGGTATGTTATGACTGAGCTGGGATAATCTGTCTACAGAAACTAATTATAACTTCTGCCTTCTGCCACTTCAGTCCGGCTCCCAAATAAGATGCCCACCACAGGAACAGCAAGAAATGACAGCGATGAAAAGAATTGCAAAGGGCCTTACTGACACTGCTCTGCTATGGCAGCAGCAAACGGATCCATGAGCTCAGTGCTGACAAACCCCTAACACAGCCCTGCTTCCCTGGCTCTGTCACACCCTCTGTGTGTGGGGTCTATGGACTGGTTTAGGTTACAGGCTATGCCAGCGATGTAACTAACCACTGCTAAGCCTTTAGTATCGAGGCACAGTAGAGATGCAAGACGAGCCTTACCAGGCTAGTGAAGGAGCAGCTTTGTTAAGTTAAATCAACCTTAATTCTCTAAAGATCCTTTCCCCCCACGAACACTGGTTGTGGAAAGGGCTGGGTAAGAGAACATGCCTGGGACCCAGCAAGACACAGAGTGATGTTCATCCCAGTGGAAAGAGAAGGGATGGTGTTGGGGGTAATGCTCAGACTGGAATCCTGGACCTCTGGGTCAGATTCCCGGCCCTTCCACACACTCCTTTTGTGACCTCAGACAATTCAATCAGTCTGAGATTTTCAAGAAAGCCAATAGGAGTTAGGAGCCCAAAGCCCACTGCACTAGAATGAGTTTTGGGAGCCTGGCTCCTTTGAAAATCTCACCCTCAAATGCTCTGTGCCTCAGTTCCCCCTTGTAAAATGGGCCGGTAACCCTTCCTCTGTCTGTGAACTCTCAAAGGCAGGGACTGTCTCACACTGTGTCTGTGCAGCACCCAGAACATTGGGGCCATGATCTTCCTGGAGTTGCTAGGGACCACAATACTGCCAGTCTGTACTGCATTGCAAAAAGTGATCCCAAGTGGTGGACGGGACATACGCTGTCCATCTGCACAGCGCTGACTTTCACCCTCACAGATAACCACACAACTGCATGACTACATCCATGTGCATAAAGAGACAGAAGAGTCAAGGGTACAGAGGCTAATACAAACCAAGGAGAAAGCTCTGTTGGCGACAGACACCACTAGCTGAACACCTGGCCCAGTTCACTTCTATTTCACACTCCTGGGTGGAATTCACTGGCTTGTGTTACACGGCGGGAGAGACTAGATGATAATTAACATCCCATGTCCCCTCATCATTTGTGGGTTAGATTCTCAGCTGGTGTAAATCTACATAGCTCGTTTGAGTCCAATGGAGTTAGTCCTGATTTACACCAGCAGGGTGAGTGACAGAGGGGACTCAGCCCCATTGAACCCAATCGAGTTACTCAGGATTCAGATCATGGCGAGTGAGAGGAGAATCTGCATCCTGGTGGAAATGAGGATCTGGCCCTTTCAGGTTAATAGTGCTACCTTTATTTATGCCATCTGAGCTGCTGGTCCTGGGGGTCTGTGAGTGTCCTCTAAAATGATGCAAAATCTCAGTTAATTGGTGACTCTGCTGAGGTCTCAGACCAGGAGCCTGGAGGGGATTCAGAGACCGGGTCCCAAAGGGACCTTGGGTGATTTAAAGACCATGGACAGCCTAAAGGCTGTGGGAAGCTGTGAAAAAGCTCTGGGGCTCTGCAGCAGCCTGTGGCAATAGGCTGTGGACATCCCTGGCTACCTTCGGAGACGATTAGGTCTGCAGGCTGGATAACAAAAGCACAGACCGGGCACCTCTGCTGTGTGATGTGCTGTTTTGGTTGAGAAATCTGGACACTTCTACACAGGGGTCACGGCCAGGGGGAAGAGGAAAATTCCATTCAGCTGGATCCTCCTCTCCCAATGCAGCCAGTGTAAGACATCTGGTCTGGTAAAGATTTCCTCTCTGTCCCTCAGTCTCTTCCTGTCTTGAAATCTGTCAGTCTCCGCTCACACTCAAGGACGATGTCACCCAAATATTTTCTTTAGAGAAAAATCCATCCATCCATCTGTCCGTGCATCTCTGTGCAGTACCTGTCTGCCTGTCTCTCTGTTGTGCATGTGTATCATTTATCTCCCTCTCTCCGTTAATCTCTGTGTGGCTATGTACACACCACAGCTTAGCTCGGTATAAGTTATGTTGTTCAGGGGGCTGAATAAGCCAGCGTAAGTTACACCGACCTAAGCGCTGGTGTGGAGAACTCTGTGTTGATGGGAGAGCTTCTCCCACTGACATAGCTACTGCTTCTCGCGGGGGCTGGAGTATTTAACATGACAGTAGAGCTCTGTCCCATCGGCTTAGCCTGTCTGTACTAGCCGTGCTACAGCGACACTGCTGTAACCTCTGTAGTGTAGCCAGCATGTGATAAACCCAACACGGCCCCTTCTCCCTTCCAACAGCACCTCTCATGCATGGGGAAAACTCCCTGACAAAATGCAAATAGACACTTCATTATTGTCCTTCTAACTTGACCTTAAAAATCCCCTGTAGTGATATTCACAGAACGCAGCCTGCTGATCCTGGCTGAGCAGATGACAAGCTGTCGCTATTCCTCCTTTGTTCCTTTTCCCTTTTTCTCTAACCCCCATAAAAATTCATATCATTAACAAAGCTGGGGCAATTCTTCACCAGATTCATTTGTTCATATGTTACCCTCTCCTTTAACACAAACACAGAGCAGCACCTACACTGATAAAAATGAATCCCTGCCAAAACAAAGTACTCCACTGCACACACAATAATCCCTGTGCAGAGAGGAGGAGAGAAAGAACAAACCACATATGACAAACGTTGGTCACATCCCCTAATCCACCACTGGAAGAATCTAAGATGCTGTGGTGATAAAGATGTGTAAGAGCCTGCATAGAATAGAGATGAAGAAATTAGAAGAGGATAGGACAGAAGAGAAGAAACTGGAATAGAGTAGAATGGAGTAGGACATCCCCTTTGTCTGTTCGTCTTTGGATGGTAAGATCTTGAAGGCAGACATTTTCTCCTTCTGAGTTCTGCACTGCAGAGTGAGGACCTGATCCCAACCGGCATGAAAATGGTGTAAATATAAACTACTACGAGTGAAAGGCAGTAATGGGGTGACATGCAGTAAAGCGGTGGCAGTGGAAGGAAGACTAAGCATAGAAGGTATAAAAAGGATGTTATGTTTTTTTGTTTCACTAACGCATTGGCGTTATTTCTCTCCCCTACCCCAGGAATGAGTCCATTGTGAGGTTGGTCAACCACACAATGGTGACTCATTTCATCCTCTTAGGAATCTCCAACACTGACGGCCTTCAGACCATCCTCTTCGTCGTAGCCTTAGCTTTCTACCTCTGCACCCTCCTGGGCAACCTGCTCATCTTATCAGCCATCCTCGCTGACTCCCACCTGCACACCCACATGTACTTTTTCCTAGTATGATCTATAAGAACTGAATAGATAGAAGATGATTGAATGGAAAATAAGAAAGGACAATTAAATTGAGTAGCATCAAATAGAATCAATGAAATATTAGAGTCCTGATTCTCCACTCACTATCACCTAAATTATGATGGTTAGAAAGGTTTACCCTTGTAGATTAAGTTGTAGTGTGCTAAGGAATAAACAAACCATAATTTATTGACATGGCTAATTTGGCTGCATTATCTCTGTGCTTCCAGGAATGACCCTGTCTCGCATGGAAATGGAGAACTGCACTGTGGTATTTGAATTCATTCTGTTAGGGATCCCCAACACCAAAGGCCATGAGACCATCCTCTTCATCAGCTTCTTAACTTTCTACCTCTGCACCCTCCTGGGCAACCTGCTCATTTTTTCAGCCATCCTCGCTGACTCCCGCCTGCACACCCCCATGTACTTCTTCCTCTGCAATCTCTCTGTGGTGGACCTTGGATTCACCTCCATCAGCACCCCTAAATTGCTGGTCAGTCTCTGGACTAAGAGTAGAACTATCTCGCTGGGTGGCTGCATGTCCCAGGTCTTCTTCTACCAGTTCCTAGGCAGCACCGAGTGCCTGCTCTGCACCGTCATGGCCTTTGACAGGTACGTGGCCATCTGCCACCCACTGCGCTAGCTGATCATCATGAACTGGAGGGTGTGCGCCATCCTGGCTGCCGGCACCTGGGTCACCGGCTCCTTCCACGCCACCATTCTCACCAGCCTCACCTTCACCCTGCCCTACTGCGGTCCCAATGTGATAGACTATTACTTCTGTGACATCTTCCCCGTGGCCAAGCTGGCCTGCGCAGACACGTACGTCATCGAGACCATGACCTTTACCAACACTGGGGTAGTGGCCTTGACCTGCTTCTTCCTCATCCTCACATCCTATGTCTGCATCGTCTACTCCATCCTGAAGATGAACTCAGCTGAAGGGCGACGCAAAGCAGCCTCCACTTGCGCCTCACATCTGACGGTGGTGACGCTGTTCTTTGGGCCCTGCATCCTGATCTACACGCAGCCACAGCTGAGCAAAGTGCTGGTGACCGCTATGCAGATCTCTGCCGACGTGGCCACGCCCATGCTGAACCCGGTCATCTACACGCTGAGGAACAAGGAGGTGAAACGGGCTCTGAGGAAACTGAGAGGGGGTCAGACGACTGCACGTTGATGTGCTGCATCTGCAGAAGTAGCATGTGGGTGAGCATTGAAATATGTCTACAAATTTCTCCGCATGGCTCTTCAGTGGCTGGTGTGAGAGTCTGTCTCTCTCCTTCTCCATACAGCCTCACCTATCTATCTGGAGCTCTACAAATCATAAAAGTGCTCCTAAAAGCATCTAGCTGTCTTGGACATGCTTTAAGGCTGACATGTTCAAAGGTGCCTAAGAGATAGGCACACTGGGTCTACATTAAAATTAATAGGAATTGGAGATCCAAAGCTGGTAGCTGACTTTGCTTTGCCTCATTGCACAAATCTACAGAAGCCAAGGCAGCATCTTCTGCAAACTCAAGAAAGGGAATAAAATAATTCTATTCATCATCTGACATGAATCACATGTCAGCAGGAAGCTGTGCTAGAGAGCTGCCTAACGATCCTGGGAGAACATCTGGGTTTTCACCATGTCCTGAAGATGAAAGGATTTGTTGTAAAAGAATTCATAACCACGTAAGTGATTTAGGAATCTAAATCCTATTTTCATAGAATCATAGAAGAATATGGTTGGAAGGTACCCCAAGAGGTCATCTAGCCCAGCCCCCTGCTCAAAGCAGGACCAACCCCAACCCCATCAGAAGTGATGGAGGCTTTTAGGAATCTAAGGGTACGTCTTCACTGATGGCGGCAAATTCGCCACTATCAGATTGATCTATCCGGATCGATTGAGTGGTCAGTGAGGACCCGCTCAATCGATGCGGAAGTCGACTTGTGGCGCGGCAGAGTGAAGACACCATGCACAATGGAAGTTAAAAAGTCGACGGGAGTTACACAATCTACTTAGAGTCAGCTGAGGCCAGAGCCAGCTGAGACCCATTGAGCTCTGCGGAGCTTGCGTAACTCCCGTCGACTGCCGTGGAATTTTAAGGTAAGTGTAGACCAGGCCTAAATCTCACTGAAAGGCCAGGGGATTGAGGTTTCTGAGGACCAGATTTCCAAGGCATTTAATCACCTAATAGGGTTTTCAAGAGCACCTTGAGTGAGTCAGTCACCAGCCTCCCATTTACTTTCAAAGGGGGTTGAGCACCTGACATATTTAAAAGCCTTAGTAAATTTCACTAGGCACATAAACCCCTTTGTAAATCTAGACGTTAGGCCGAGGATATTTAGACACCTAGCAGGATTTTCAGAAGCGTGTAGGCACTTCGCCCCCATTGAAATCAACCAGAGTTAGATGTCTGGGGCCAGATTTTTGAAAGGGGGGACAGACAGCCATTTCCTGCAATATTCTGGATAAACCTTACTGCATGCGTTTTAATACCGTCGAGATCCATTGTATTAAAAATGCAGCTGTGTGTGTGTTATTGTGAAGAGAAGAGGCCCCATTATAGGGTTTGAGGGTCTAATCACCTGATCGAGCCTATAGTAGAGCTGGGGTGATCTCTGCTAAGCTTATTAGCCTGCATGTAGGTTTTTTTATTGTTTTTAATAGGTTTTCTCTGTGGGGTTTTACCTTAAGAATAAACCAGGCTTGCTTAGCCAGAACTGTGTGGTAAGTTACACCTGAGGTAATTACCCAGGGCACCACTTCTGAGGGGAGAAGCAAAGCAGGGCTGCTCAGGCAGAGAATCTTTTGAGGGAAAAACACAGTGAAGGGAACTGTTCAGCCTGGAAAGACCCCAGTCAGCAAGGAGAGAGATGTGGGTTTCCACCCAAGAAAGGCAAAGGCTAGGGAGCTGGGAGCTGAAAGCGTTGGCCCTTGCTGGACCATTAAGGGAAAATGCAGGTGCAGTTGCCCTGAACTGTAACAAAAATCTGGGCCTAAACACCAAGATCCATTTGAAAATCCCACTATGTGCCTGTCTGCACCTTTGAAAATCTGGCTGTTGGGAACCTATGTCCCACTGAATGTCAGTGAGAACTGGGCTCCTTAATGGCTTTTGGAAATGAGACTGACTCTCCTAAGTCACTTGGGTGGTTTTGTAAATTTTACCCTCTGCTCAGAGAGAGCTAGAAAGATAAATGAAAAAGGGAAAAAAAAGCTAATAGAAGGTTTAGTGGATGTGAGAGCTTTACACTCATCACAAGCACTGTGTTTTGGGCTTGTGCTATGTATGTATTGTGTCTTCTGCATCCATTGCACTTGAATTTTGAGCAACATTCAATGTGTATGAAACCAAAACCTGGGACTAAACTGAGGATTTTTTCCTGTTTCCCGCCCTCAGCTGTTTTATTGGAACTTGTCTCTAAGTTGTTTCTTCTTGGTGTGCAAATTAAAAATAAAGCTGGAAACCAGTGTGTGGAGAGGACTGGACCCATTTATGAGACTGGCAAATAAAAAGTGAAATTTAACAAAACAATAAAAACATGAAAGGAAAAAAAAGTTGGACTTCGAGGCTGGGGTTTCCAAAGGGCCCAAGGAAGTTAAAAGTCCATGGGAATTAGACACCTAGCTCCCTTTAGGCCTCTTTGAAATTCCCAGCCTAAAGTGGAGGTGTGATATTATGTTCATTCGTTTTTGCAGAGGGTGAGTTTAACGGTTATATACCACTTAAGTCCTAAAATATTTATTATATTTGCACACTTAGCCCGAAAAACTGATCACCACAAGACATTATTGAGATCAACAGCTTAGTAGATTTCAGAAAAGGATCAGACATTTATATGAATCATGAACATTGTGAGTTGTATAAAACCCCCTCATCATTGTCGTCAAGGACTAGTTGTACATTTTCCTTTGAAGCTTTTCTTTGATGGAAAATTGGGTTTTCAAGGGACCTGCACAGGGGTAAACATCACCCTCTAGATGGGAAAGGGAGCTTCTGCAACTGAAAACCTGCTTACAACAACACACAATCAGCTGGGCACCAAGGAAAGTAATTCTACTGGGCCAGAAATGTATAGAAATCTCACTGCATATAGCGATGGCCACTTTGACATCACTTGGCGATCTGAACCACTGACTCAAGCGGAGCTATGGCTGGTTCACTCCAGTTGGGGAATCTGGTCCATGGACTCCAGTGCAGGTAGAGCAGATTCACAGCAGTCAGGGATCTGTCCTATTTAACGCTGTGTGGATCTCTAACAATGCCTAGAGCTCTGGCTCCATGGTGGCAAGTACTGTGCAGGGTCAGTCCTTGCCCTAAGGAGCTGATGCTCTAAATCGCCAAAGGAGGCATCATTATCCCCATTTTACAGATGGGAAACTAAGGCACACACACATCAAATGACACAGGGAGTCTACGGCGGAGCTGGGAACTGAGACGGGCTGTCTGGAGTCCCACTCCAGCGCCCTCACCACAGATCCAGCCTCCCTTGTGAAATATTGAGCATGGTCTTTTGTAGCACTGAAGGGCCTGTCAGGATCCCTGTCAAGGTTCATGGGCCCATTGTGCTGAGTGTGGCACTAGACAGACAGACAGAGTGTGCTCCAAAGACGGGACGTGCTGATGGGAGACAAGACGTGTTCGTGTGGCATAGCAGGGGACGGGGTGGGGGTTTACAAAAATAAGACACGGGGTGACATACGTAATTTTCTTTGTATGAGCTGAAGAGCGTGGACAGTTCCAAGGGGTGGGAGAAGGGCATGGACGAACCAATGGGCTGATGCACTTTGGCCGTTGCTATGTCCCTAAAGAACGTCAAACATGCTGGATTCTTCCCTGGGATCCCTTCTTATAGGATCCTGAAATTCTGTTTTTCCTTTTCCTTTTTGCATTAGAACATAAGAGCCACAGTCACGGCCCAGGACCCCATTGTGCCAGGGGCTGTACAAATACAGAACAAAGACACAGCTCCTGCCCCACGATGCTAATCCCATGCCCCTCCCCCCAGCGGTCAGAATGGCTTTTCTATGGCCCCTGTGACTGCAGCCCCACCTCCAACCAGGCCTGAATGGATTTAGCCTTGCCGCCCTGGGTTTTGTGCAGTCAGAAAATAACCCTCATGGAGAAATGAATGCCAAGTGACTTGCCCAAGGTCATACAGTGAGTCTGTGGCAGAGATGGAAAAAGAACCCAGGAGTCCTGACCCCCCACCCCACCCTGCTCTTACCACATGAAAGAGAAATGCAATCCAAGAGTCATGCATGCCAAGCTGTGCTTCTCTAGCCATAAGAGTATTGGAACAAACGCCCCCAGAAGAAGGGCTAGAA
Source organism: Emydura macquarii macquarii (assembly GCF_026122565.2). Classification (NCBI taxonomy): domain Eukaryota; kingdom Metazoa; phylum Chordata; order Testudines; family Chelidae; genus Emydura; species Emydura macquarii. Next base: position 123,387 of record NW_027130299.1, read on the forward strand.
CCCAGGAGTTCAAGCGTTAGACCCCTACGCTCCTCCCAGAGCCACGGATAGAACTAGGAGTCCTGAGAACCATCTCCAAGTCAGCCAGTTCTCAGGCAGCTCCTGCTGAAGGCAGGATAAATCATAGCTCAGGCCTGGGCAGTTTCCTGCCCCCCCCCGTCTCATCAGGGTGTCTTTCATCTCCTTGTTCCTCAGTGTCTATCTGAGGGGGTTGAGGGATGGGGTCTGTTTCTATGACTCATTTGTTTACATTTCTCCTTCAGCTCTGACGGAGCTTTTCTCTCTGCAGCGTCTTATAACCTTGCACCTTGTTTCTGCCATTCCTCCTCTTCACTCCCCCCGCCCGGCCCCTTGTGTATTTCTCTCCCTCAAGGTCGCTCACAGCTGCGCCAATATTAAGCTGTTGACTTTTGCTGGGTTTTTAAGCACATAATGATGATGCCTCCAGGGGACATTATTAGAAGCCTGGTTTGGGCAAAGTGAAGACGACCCACGTATTTCTTTAGTGAGGAGAGCCCGGGGGGCCTTGCTTGAATGGAGCACTCCTGCAGATTGCACCTGGTGCTGGCAAAGACCAGTACACGGAAGTGCCTTGCTTCATTTAATGCACCAATTCTGACAGAACACTGCTCTGGCTGGTATCTCAGGCCTGGCCTCTCCCCACATGCAGCCCCCCCGCCAGTCAGTCTGAGCCCAGTGCTCTGCTAGAGGATGCTGCTTTGCAGAGCGTGGAGCGGGCGACCCACTCGGATGTGCTTGGAGTCGGTGCTAATCCCAATGTCCCAGAAAAGTCCTGGGTGGCACTGTGCTGGAGGGAAGAGGGTTGGGGGCTCGGTAGATAGCCCTGTTCTCTCTGGGTATGTCTACACAGGGATCAAAAACCTGCAGCTGACCTGTGCCAGCCGTGGCTGTGTGGCAAGTCTTTTATCCCTGTGTAGATGTACTCTCTGAGTCAGGGTGCAGGGCGTCAATGCAGTGCTGGGGTCATTAGTCATGGCCATTGGCGAGGTCACGGCACATTTTGATCAAAACAGAGGTTTGAACCTTCATTTCCTGGCTAAATTCTAACACAGACACTGCTTTACATTGTAGGTACAGAGACAGCTCTAACGTAAGGCGGGTCATATCCCCAGCTGGCAAAACTCACCAAAGCACCAGTGCAGTTAATGCCCCTAGGTCTTTTTACACTGAGCAAATTCACTTTGACCTTTGGCTGTAATGTGTAGATGCCAAGGTGCATGTCTATCAGACTACATGTGAGCAGGTCTCCTTTCAAAGCAGGGCTGGGTGGGAAAAGGTTTTCCCGTCTCATGAGAATTTTTGACATTTTGAAATTTGTCAGAATGGAAAAAAGCAAAATCTCAACAGTGTAAACTGCCAAAAATTCACTTGGGGGAAAATAAATGTTTTATTCTGATCATTTCAAAGTTTTTCAGTCAATATTGACCTTCTCCCCTTTTTAAAATGTCTAAACCAAGAGCTGTTTTCACTCAAAAACCTTACAACTTTCTGGTGTGACAAGATTGAAACGTGATGCTTCGACAATCTTGAAAATTTTTAACCAAATATCTATCTTTTGGGGTCAGGTGTTTCATTGAACCAACACTGTTTAATGAGCAGTTCTGTTTTAGAAAAATTGGCATTAGCCTACCAAAAACATGCCCCCCCAAAAAAAAAAACCCAACGAAAGAGATCCACACACACAAAACACCAGAAAATTCCTGACCAGCTTAATTTCAAAGGTTCTTTTTCCTGGCATCTGGCTGAGCTAAGTGGAGGGTTAGGGGAAGTGTGAGGAGCCTTGGAAAGATACCATTTCTACTTGAGTGCATGCATCGCTCTGGGTTCCTCCATGGCCCCTCATTTACACCAGCACATCTAACCTCACTCCTGTGAGGGACGGAAGGGTTTTCATCCCCATTTCACAGGCTGAGCAGCAGAGAGGTTGTCAGGGATTTTCATAGGGGCCCAATGGACTTGATGCCTCCCTTGACATGCCCAGCATAGGTAACTCACCCCAAGTCACCCAGGCAGTCTGTGGCAAATCTTGAACCCAAGTCTCCCGAGTTGCAATCTGCCCACAACAGCAAGTTGTGTTGCTCCTACAAATGGCAGGAACTCTGCTACACGTCGCTGAGCGCTGCATCCTGGCAGCTTGTCTGTTAACACGCCATGTGCACACACCCGGGCACCTCTCCTTCACAGAGAGCTCTTGGAACGCAGCCCAGCACTGCGACCGCACGAGCAGCCTTTGCAGGAGGAAAGGTCTCTGCATCTTTCTGAAGAACCCTGGCCCAGATCCTTCGCTGGTGAAAATGACCCCAAGGGCTGCAGCCCTTTTCTCTGATGCCATGGCTCTTGGCTGCTCGCAATCTGGGCAGCGTTCAGCCTGCAGACCTAGAGGTGAAAGGTTTCCTAGGACAGCCTCAAGTCAAGTGCCCCAGGTCTAGGCCAGCCTGGCAGATCTCATTTATACTTATTGCCTCTATTATGGTAGCGCCTGGAGGCCCAACTGAGACCGGAGCCCTGTTCTGCCAGGGGCTGCACAGACAAACAGTACCAGCGAGAGCAGGACCCCACCTGGCCGGGTGCCACCCAGACACACAGAGCCACAGAGATCAGGACACCGGCGTGCCAGCGCTGCACAGACAAACAGTAACAGAGCTCGGGACCATCACGGGGTCTACTCACCGCTAGGGTGCCTGGGGAGTCTCACCTTCCAGGCCCAGCACCTCCTTCCGCTGCTCATCCATGCACCCTGCCGTGTCTCTGAAACTCAGAGTGCTCTATCTTCGTGGCTTGTCCCTCTGGCCAGGTCATTAAAATCCTCCCCTTCCAGGGTAGGAAAGTCCCAGCAGACAATTGTCCGAGGCAGCCTTCTGCTCCATGGCCGGGTCTGTGCTGCTGCCCCAGTGGGTGGGGTGGGAACCCAGGCCCACCCGCTACTGCAGGGTCCAGCCCAGGGGGACCCTCTGTCTAGCAACAATGGGCTGCTTGCTGCCAGCCCCTCTCGCTATTTCCCTGGAGCTCTGCCGGCTCACCCCCTCTCTGGGCTTACCAGCCCAACCTCCCTCCTTCCAGGGAATCACTGTTTCACTCCATAGCCCCAAACACCCCCTGCCCCTTCTCCCAGGGAGCAGCGGCTGCCAACTTCCTGGCTTTATACCAGCCCCACCTGTTCCTTCCCAGCTGGGCTCCATCAACCTTTCCAGCCCTGCTTCTCCCCAGGTGCAGGTTAATTAACCTAATTTATCCTGCTTTGCCTCACCTGGGCTGGACGCTCCCTTGTGCCAAGCAACCCACAGATGGTCAGGGACTGGCACCCCTTTGTGGCAGGCACCGCTTAGACACACAGCAACAGACCCCGCCCCCCACTGTGCCCAGCGCTTGGCAGACACACAGTAACTGAGACGGGAGCCCATTGTGCCGAGCGGTGCACAGACAGATCCACCCCGGAGCAGCTCACCGTGTAGCCGGCAGCTGATGGAATCTAGTGGCTGAGTCAAAGCAATGGGTGAGGATTGGTGGGGCGGAAGGACAAGGTAACCATGTGATCGTCTTTTCATAGCCTTTAGGGCCAGAACAGACCCTTGTGAGTCTTTCAGTTTCAGGGTTAATTGCATCTCTGCCCCTTCGTGGCAGCCCCTCAGAGCACACACCTCCGGCTGTCACCTCTCTCTGGGCGCAGAGCCGTCTGCCTCTGCCTCTAGACCAGGGATTTCAGCTGGAAACCGCCCTGCAATTTGCTGTGACTAGCTGCACAGGTCTGAGCACCTGTCGTTTGCGCTGTCTCAGGGACAAGGAGAAGAATGACCAGGCACCTGCCAGATTTCACAGCGCACAGTCCATTTCTGTTAGCACAAAAGCATCACAGAGAGAATATACAGGGGTCCTGAATCCAAACTCCAAGTGTCCCTGCCAGTGACCCCCAAGGGGGTAATGATTAACCAAGGGTGAAACAAGGAGTGATCTTTGCAGGGGCGTTTGGGCTAAAACTCACTGCTATGTAGAGTCCAGAATTGAACCCAGGAGTCCTAGCTCCCTGCTCCCCTACTCTAGCTCACTCCACCCTCCACTCCTCTCCTGCATCCAGGAATAAAACCCCAGAGTTAAACAGAGATAAATTCCAATCCGTAACAAAGCCCACATTTATATGCAGGAGGGTGAGAATCACTGGCAGAAACGCTCAAGGGAAGCAGTGCATGCTCTGGCTTTTGAGGTCTTCAAGTCAAGATTGCCTCTGTGGATGACAGGCTTTCTGCAGGCACGAGTTATTGGGCTCAGCCCTCTATGGTGACCTTCTGTGGCCGGCCGAGTCCAGGTCAGGCTAGATGCTGCTGCTGGTCTGCTCTGGCATTAAACACCGAGCAGGCTGTGAATCCCTGCATCTGGACACACTGCCTGGCAGGGTGCTCAAGCTGCGAGACCATGGCCAGAGCCCTACGCTCTGAGAGCTCCCTTCACCCCTTTACATCTCCCTGACCAACCTCTTCACGCAGAAGGAGGATTTGTCCCCCCAGGTGAAACCAACGTCAGACTGGAAGGGTTTAAGGGTAAACGTTCTTGTGGCGATTAGCCTAGAGTCGCCCACTTCAGGGTCTGAAGAAGCTGGTACCAGTGACTGGGGGAAACCTGGCTGGAGGGGCCTCTGTGCTGATCCCATCAATAGAAATAAAGAAACTGCCTAACTGTTTCTCTGCTCTGTTAAATTTCTTCTTCAGCTCGGAGGTATCCTTTCTCTCTGCAGCTTCTTATAACCCTGCACCCTCCCTGTGCCCTTCCCTGTGTTCTCTGCCCTTTCCCCCTGGTGTATTGCACTCCCCTGGGTCACTCACAGCTCCGCCAATATTAAATCCTGGACATTTGCTGTGTTTTTAAGCACATCATGATGCCCTCCCGTTGGCAAACTCCCACGGTAAGTTTGATCAGTCCTACTGAAGCCAGGAGCCACGCTACGTGTTCTTGAGTGCATCTACCTGCACCTTGTCTAATAACAAACTATCCATACAGGGTCACTCACAGCTGTGCCAATATTAAGCTGTTGACTTTTGCTATGTTTTTGAGTACATAATGATTCTGGTCATTATTGCACCCATTGACATACGTTTGTTCGGTCCAAGTGAGGCAGCTGCAGTAAAAGTGAGAGAAGAATCCAGCAATCCTGACCCCCAGTTATTTGATCTAAACACTAGACCACGAAACCTACTGAGCGCTGGGAATGGAACCCAGGAGTCCTTGACCAGGATTTTTCAAAAGGGACCAGTAGAATTAGGTGCCCAGTTCCCACTGATCTCCAGTGGGAGTTGGACAACTAAAGTGCCTTTAACTCCTTTGAAAACTCCATCCCTGTTCCTGGTTTTCTACTGTAATGAGCTGTCCAACGCTGTTCCATACACCTATAATCATTGTTGTTGCCCTTCTCTGGACATGTTTCCAATTCTAATATATCATCAAAGACAAAGCTGGAGGATATTTGAAAAATGTAGATGGTCAAATAGCCACATCTGCTGCCATATTCACAGCCGCAACTGGAATATGCCAGGGCGAGACCCCACAGAAGGGTGATCTATGAGTTAAGGCTCTGGTGTATGACTGAGGAGATTCGAGCTCAAATACCTTCTCTTCTACATGAACCTGGGCAAGTCATTTAGTCTCTCTTTGTCTCAGTTCTGTATCTGGAAATAGGATGATAGCCCTTCCCTACCGCATGAGGGTGTTGTGGGGATAACTGTGTTAATGATAGTGAGGTGCTCTGATTCTATGGTAAGCGGAGTGCGGGACATGTAAGTGTCTATGATACACAGAGAGAAGCCAGATCTACCAATGACTGTCCACTCCCCAGTATGATCACACAGACGGAAATATGGCAATCGTAGGCCAGATGCTAATTTCAGTTACACTACAGTCTGTCCAGAATAGCGCTGTTGACTACTGGTCCAATGAAATAAGTGATCGGATGCAGACACGAAAATGAGTCCATGCTTGAGACAAGAGAAGAGGCTCGTCTCCTTTGCCTTCCACCGGCCCATATGTCAGCAAAGACTTGAGACTAGAACCCTGGAGAACAGAATTCAAGTCCACAACATCCCCCCAGCTCATTTCCAATGTGACAGTTCAGAAAGAAGCAAAATACGTATTTTAGGCAAACGATGCATATATACTCATTGTGTTGGATGTCCCGCGTGCTATGGTAGTGAAGGCTTTCCCGAACCAGAAGGGAAGGGAAATGTTATGACCTTCTTGCTTCAGCGTGTGAGCCACAGGTGCTTAGGAGGAAATGAAATCAGGGGGCAAATTATCCTGTAACTTTCCATTGCCAAGTTTACTGCACCTCCTCTGCAGTATCTAGTGCTGGCCCCTGTCTGTGACAGGACACTCCTTTCGATGGTCCCCTGCTGGGACTGACTACAGAAATTCCTATGGGTCTGGGTCTCATTTACCCCATAGTCAGTCTGCTTGATTCTGGTGGCTTGAGGGGACCTCACAAGATGGAACCGTCAGAGCGGGGATAGGTGGGCTGCGGGGTTAGACTGAGATGCAGACCTTTGCCCCTAGATAGCTAGATACCCTCACTGAAAAGGTGGTACTTAGGAAGGAAGAATCCCATGCACAGCTATAGATTGGGGACCGACGAGCTGGGCAGCAGCTCTGCAGAAAAGGACCTGGGGGTAACAGTGGATAAAAAGCTGGATATGAGTCAGCAGTGTGCCCTGGTTGTCAAGAAGGCTAATAGCATATTGGGCTGCATTAGGAGGGGCATTGCCAGCAGGTCACGGGAAGTGATTATTCCCCTCTATTCGGCATTGGTGAGGCCGCATTTGGAGTATTGTGTCCAGTTTTGGGCCCCCTACTACAAAAAGGATGTGGACAAGTTGGAGAGAGTCCAGCGGAGGGCAACCAAAATGATGAGGGGGCTGGAGCACAGGACTTATGAAGAGAGGCTGAGGGAACTGGGCTTGTTTAGTTTGCAAAAGAGAAGAGTGAGGGGGGATTTGATAGCAGCCTTCAACTACCTGAAAGGGGGTTCCACAGAGGATGAGGCTAGGCTGTTCTCGGTGGTGGCAGATGACAGAACAAGGAGCAACGGTCTCAAGTTGAAGGGCGGGAGGTCTAGGTTGGACATTAGGAAAAAGTTTTTTACTAGGAGGGTGGTGAAGCAGTGGAATGGGTTACCTAGGGAGGTGGTGGAATCTCCATCATTAGAGGTTTTTAAGCTGAGGCTTGACAAAGCCCTGGCTGGGATGATATAGCTGAGGTTAGTCCTGCTTTGAGCAGGGGGTTGGATTAGATGACCTCCTGAGGTCCCTTTCAACTCTAATATTCTATGATTCTATGATTCTATATAAATGATTCTAATAGAAATTTTACTATTTAAGTACTTACATATTTAATAAAAAGATGCAAAATCCGAAAAATAACCCAGATTGGCTAAGAATATGCTGTATCTCTAAAATTCCCCCACATCTGCATTGAAAGAGGAATCTGTGATTAGATTCAGGCAGTAGATGGTAGAGTATTAACTGCATCATTACAAAGTGACTATGTCACATATCATGCAGATTTCTGATAAGGAATTTCCCATAGTATAGGTTTTCAAGAAAATAATGAGATTCTCACACAACTGACTTTATTTCCTAGGAAAAATTTGATTTTGCCTCCATTTTTTCCAATTCTCCAACAAGAAAATTGAGAAGAACAAAAAAGTTTGTTTTGCGTCAGAACAATCTGTATCATAATACATCCACTTTCTGAATGAAAGCAAATCTGACCTGCCCCACCCAGCCACCTGATCTACCGACCCTGAAACTAACACAGCAATCTGATCTGCTGTCCGCGAGTCTCCTCTATGGTTTCTGAACCACACCCAGCAATCAAACCTGCCTGGTCTGAGCCCCACCCAGTAACCTCCATCCTTAGAGGTTTTTAAGGCCAGGCTTGACAAAGCCCCAGCTGGGATGATTTAGTTGGGGTTGGTCCTGTTTTGATCAGGGGGTTAGACTAGATGACTTCCTGAGGTCTCTTCCAACCCTAATCTTCTAGGATTCTATGAGCTTGATCTGCCTGGTGGGGGGACAAGGGCTCTGAATGGAGGGGTGGGGGAACAGGGCAGGCTGGGGGGCTGGATGAAGTTGAGGTGACAAGCCAGGGGGTGAGGCTGGAGGGAGTGGTGGTGAGACACCTGGTTGTGGGGGCTAGGGGTCTGGCCAGACTGGGCATGAAGAGCCTGGCTAGGGGGGAGCGGGCCTTGATGAGGGGGCTGGATGGAGTGGGGGTGAGGGGCCTGGCTGAGGTGGCTGCCTGGGTGGGCAGGACAGATTGGGGGTGAGGGGTCTGGTTGGGGGGCTGGCTGGGGTGGGGGACAGCGGCCTGGCTCAAGGGGTTGGATGCTGTGAGGTGAGAGGTGTGGCTGGGGGGTGATGGATGGTGTGGGGTGAAGGCTGCGGCTTGTGTAGCTCTGGGGAGGGCTATACATGGGGGGCTCAAAATGTGGAGATCCCCGCTACGGTGAGGGACTTGGGCATCTCTGCTGTGTGGCATGTAGGGGATCTCAGAACGGGGCTGTCCCCCTGCAGAGAGGGGCTGGTGTGGCCGGGGTGCGGGGCATAGACAGGGAACCTCAGAATGGGGGGATCCCCCTGCGGACAGAGACAGAGATCCCCCTTTTCCCATGCTCTCACTGTTTAGAGGGTCCCCCCTCCGCTGGCACTGAGCTAGACCCAGGCTCTGCTCCCTGGTGCCCCCCTCAGCCAACCAAGGGCTGACCCCAGGTGGGTGGAAATCTCACTGGGATGAGGAGATCCCTCCCAAGCCCATCCAGGCCCCTCTGCACCTCTTCCCTGCCCTGGCACCCCAGGGCAGTCGTGACGGCCGCCTGCTCTGTGCAGTGGGTCCCGTGTGTAATGAGTGGGGTCGTTCTCAGCAGAGCAGGGGTCCATGGGAACATGAGACTCAATAGCTCTGCTCATCGCCGGAGACCAGGAGCTGACCGGACCCTGGAGACTCATCTCCGCCCTCCACCCGGGCCCTCGCTCCTAACCCTGGGATCTGCCCTCGGCTCTCGCAGGAGATGAGAGAACTTCTGCTTTGAAGTGCCTGGCTCCAATTTTTCAAGCAGGAACCAGCGGCAAACTCCTCTCAGCTCTGTAATTGGCTCCGCCAGCGGCCCCAGATCATCAATACCCAGAGCGAGAAACATTCAGACAACAAAACAAGCTAGTTCCCCCGGGGATTTGCAGTCTGGTCTCCATGGTTAAGTAAGTGGCTCTAACTCTCATGAACGATACGGGAGGGACAACCAACAGCTTCCGTTAATGCCAAGGGTTGACACAGCACAGGCAGTGGCAGTGAGATCTAGTGGTCAGAGGGCTGGACTGGGAGCCAGGACTCTTGGGTTCTTTTTCCAGCTCTCAGAGGAGAGTGGAGTTCCCATAGGGGACCGGCAGCTCATCGTGTCTCAGCGTCTGTATATCTGAGGCCAACGCCTAGCAACTGAAATTAGACCAAGGGTATTACAAACCTCAGTTAGCTAAACTGTTCTGTGCCGCAGGTGGAGAATAGCAGGGACTGCTCTGCACCAGTCCCTACGGCCCCCACGATGGCAGGGAAAGGATTAAAGGAGATACAGCCAGCTAGTCCTGGCAACTGACCCCCACCCACAGGCTGCAGAGGAAGGCTGAAAAATCCCCAGCTCACTGCCAGTCTGAGCTGGGGAAAGTTAGACCCGGAGCATGTGAGCAAGACGCAGCCAGCCGAGCACCTGAGTGTTTGACTCGGTGCCACCTCCGAGCCCTGGCCCACCCCACCCACTGTCCTATCTCCAGCCGGGGCCGTCTAGTGCTTCAGACCAAGACGACAACACAAAGGCCACCCATCTGACCTGGTGTGTATCAGTACAGGAGAGTTTTTAAATAGCCATTAGGTCACAGAAGAAATTATCAGTTTCATTGGGGCCGCAGAATGTTAAGGTTAACATTGAAAGTATTGTTATGATGAAAGCCAGAAAACCAGTTATCCACAACATGGACGCTAACTTACTGCAAACCTTGACGTTCATTACAGCCGAATAATGCAGTGAGTTACATATCGCTAAATACCGGTCATATGATATGACTGAGAGGAGGATACACTCATTATAGCCTAGGGAACCACAGACATAAAACTGAAGGAAACAGCCAGTGAATGAAACCCTCCTGTCTCCAGTCAAGAAACTGGCCAGCAACCTGTGTAGGTAGGTGGAGGTGTAGCAGATCTCCTTGCAGGTCAAGTTCCCCAGGAAGAAGTACATGGGGGTTTGAAGATGTTGATCAGCCAAAACTAGGGCGACGATGAGGATGTTCCCAGCCATGGCCACAATGTAGATTGCTAGAAACAGCAGGAAGAGAAGAAGTCGCAGTTCAGGGAGATTCCCAAATCCCAGGAGAATGAATTTGGTGATGGCCACTTGATTACCCCATTTGGTGTCTTCCTTAGGTTGTATCTACAGAAAATAATTCACAATAATAAATTTGAGAAGTAGAAATGTGGGTGTTTCCCATGGGGTTCTTCCCGGATTAGTACTAGCACAGATGCTATCAAAGAAGAAGGCAAGAAATATAAAATCAGTGCTGATAAAGTTTAGAATCATAGAATCATAGAATATTAGAGTTGGAAGGGACCTAAGGAGGTCATCTAGTCCAACCCCCTGCTCAAAGCAGGACTAACCTCAGCTATATCATCCCAACCAGGGCTTTGTCAAGCCTCAGCTTAAAAACTTCTAAAGATGGAGATTCCACCACTTCCCTAGGTAACCCATTCCAGTGCTTCATCACACTCCTAGTGAAAATCTTTTTCCTAATGTCCAACCTACACCTCCCCAACTGCAACTTGAGACCGTTGCTCCTTGTTCTGTCATCTGCCACCACCGAGAACAGCCTAGCCCCATCCTCCCTGGAACCCCCTTTCAGGTAGTTAAAGGCTGCTATCAAATCCTCCCTCATTCTTCTCTTTTGCAGACTAAACAAGCCCAGTTTCCTTAGCCTCTCCTCATAAGTCCTGTGCTCCAGCCCCCTCATCATTTTGGTTGCCCTCCGCTGGACTCTCTCCAACTTGTCTACATCCTTTTCGTAGTGGGAGGCCCAAAACTGGACACAATACTCTAAATGTGGCCTTACCAATGCTGAATAGAGGGGAATAATCACTTCCCGCGACCTGCTGGCAATGCTCCTCCTAATGCAGCCCAATATGCTATTAGCCTTCTTGGCAACCAGGGCACACTGCTGACTCATATCCAGCTTTTTATCCACTGTTACCCCCAGGTCCTTTTCTGCAGAACTGCTGCCTAGCTTGTCGGTCCCCAGTCTATAGCTGTGCATGGGATTCTTCCTTCCTAAGTGGAGGACTCTGCACTTTTCTTTGTTGAACCTCATTAGATTTCTTTTGGCCCAATCCTCCAGTTTGTTTAGGTCACTCTGTAACCTATCCCTACCTTGCAGGGTATCTACCACTCCCCCCAGCTTAGTGTCATCCACAAACTTGCTGAGGGTGCAATCTAGCCCATCCTCCAGATCATTAATAAAGATGTTGAACAAAACCGGCCCCAGGACTGACCCCTGGGGAACTCCGCTTGTGACCGGTTGCCAGCTAGACATGGAGCCATTGATCACTACTCGTTGAGCCCTATGCTCTAGCCAGTTCTCTATCCATTTTATAGTCCATTCATCCAACCCATACTTCTTTCACTTGCTAATAAGAATACTGTGAGAGACAGTATCAAAATCTTTGCTAAGGTTTAGACAAAGATTTGTTTGAGACAAAGATTGGCAGCGTGGTGAATAAGGATGGGGATAAGGCAGTCACACAGAGTGATCTGGGTCTCTTAGTAAACTGGGCCCATTCAAACAGAATGTGTTTTAATACAGAAAAATGAAAAGTGATTCATCAAGGAACAAGGAATGCCGGCCATATGTACAGAATGGGAGACAGGAAAGCAAGGACTGAGAAGGATTTTGCGGTCTAAAGGACAAGCAACTCAACGTAAGTTCCTAGTGCGATGATATGAAAAACAGGCCTAATGCAATGCTTGCATGTATAAACAAGGAAGTACTGAGGAGCTGCTGATTTTACTTCTGTATATGGAATTGGCTAAGACAGGTACTGGAATACAGCGTCCGGTTCTGCTTCCTTAGAAACCATGCTGAAAAAATGAGAGGATGCAAAAGAAGAAAAACACACACATACACGCAGCCAGACCTGGAGACACAAATGATCCAAGGGTCAGAGAAAATGCCTGACGGTGAAAGACCTAGAGATTTCAAAACTTTTAGTTTATCAAAAACAATACTGAGTGGTGACTCAACTGCAATGCAAAATACCTGTGCTGGGAGCAAATACTGAGTACTAAAGTGTTCTTTAATCGAGCGGAGAAAGGCGCAACAGGAACAAATGGCTGGAAACTAAAGATGGAGAAATCCAGATTAGAAATTATTCCAGAGGGGTAGCCGTGTTTGTCTGTAGACAGCAAATACGATGAGAGTCCTGTAGAACCTTAAAGACTAACAAATTTCTGCGGGCATAAGCTTTCGTGGGCTGCAACCCACTTCATCAGATGCATCTTTAAGCTGCTACAGGACTCTTGTTGAGAATATAAATTAGGCGCACCTTTCTGAGGTTGGTTAATCAGTGGAACAAACTACCAGGGAAGGGAGAGATTTTTCATCATCTCTTGATGTCTTCAGACCAAGACTGAATGCCTTTCTGGAAGGTGCTTTAGTCAATTTATTAGGCGTGACGGCGGGGTATCTGGGTGAAATTTAATGGCCTATGATACACAGGAGATCAGATTAGGTGATCTAAAGGTCTATGAATCTGTGAAATCAGGAGTAATTCCACCACAGTCAAAATGGCTAATTCTTATCTCACTCACTCGAGTGTATATCTGGAATAACTGTATCGGAGACTTATTCTCCTCCAAATTCATTTCATTAGATTCTAATGCTAGAAGGGACTGTTGTGGTCACCGAGTCCAGTGGTTCCCAACCTGTGGCCCTTGGTCTTTCAAAGTGGCCTGCTGCTCTCCTCCCACTGGCTGCAGAAGGGAATTTCTGCATAAGGACCCAGGCAGAGCTTGTTCCCGCGGGGCTACAAGACCAGTGCTGGCTCCTTGCTGCAGCCAAGGGCATGAGAGATCAGCGGTCCCCTCCCTCTGGCTGTATCAGGGAGAAAGGCAAAGCACTCATCCTGGGTCCATAGGCGCTGGGGTCCCTGCTGGAGCCAGAGAGAGGGGAGCACTGATCTTCCATCCCCCGTGCTGCAGAAAGGAGCCACTGCCCAGGGGCCCAGGTGGAGCGCATAGGGTTACAGGATGTGTGCAGTTTCCCTGCTGCAGCCAGGGGGACAGGAGATCAGCGAGGTCCTTATGTCTAGCTGTAGTGGTGGGGGGGCTGCTAGCAGAGATTGGTGGCCCTTCAGGGTTGTAAAAATGATATCTGTGGCCCTTGAGCCAAAAAGATTGGGAACCACTGACCTAGGCTGACCTCCTGGATAGCAGAGACCAGAAAACTCTTCCAAAACAATTCTTGGTTGAACTGGATCATGTCTTTTAGGGAGGAGAAAAAATCCAATCTTGAGTTTCAAAACGTCAGTGAAGGAGAGGCCCCCTGACCCTGGCATAAACTGTTGCTCTGATTTATTACATTCACTTTTAAAATGTACACCTTATTTCCTGTCTGAAATTGTCTAGCTTCAACTTCCAGTTACTGGATCTTGCTAGAACTTTGTCTCCTAAACTAAAGAGCCAAATACAGAGGTAAAAAACTTCTCTACTCCTACTCAAGATCACCTTGCTTATGCATTGAATGGTTGCAGTGCCCTTTTTTCTGCAGTTTCGCACTGAGTGCTCACGTTCATCTGACTATCCACTTGATTAAACCTGTGTCTTGTATATCATAGGTGTAGGAGAGTAAAGAATTAAAAGCTGGACAAGGGTCAGGCCTAAATCACAGGGAACAAGGTCATGGCACGGGCAAACCTTGTTTCTGTTAATTGGTGTGAATTCTAGTTATAGTCTGTTACCTCTCTTCTTCTCCTCTGTTCCTGGCCATCTGCACAGGGGATGAGTCTATCGCTATTTCTGTGCAAGGCTTTTTGGTGGGAAGAAATCATTATCTTCCTTCTCCCCTGGCATGCCTTTACTTCAAAGAATGTTGTAAAATTTATAGGTTTTAAGGTGATGTGCCTGGCCTCTGTATAGTAATCCTGTAAACAACAAACAGGGGCGGGAATAACTGTATTCATCATGTAGTTGTTAAAATTGATTTTATAGGTGTCAATGTAACCAACTAAGGGTCTATGGGGAGTTGCTGGAAATGTATACATTTATATACTAGTATAGATAAAAAGATTGTAAAGTAACCCCCTCATTGCTCACTCGCAGTGTCGAAATGGAACGAGCAGGCAATGAAGCATTCCGTCTCCCCAATCCGCCCCCAGGACAACCTGTTTAATTATTTCTAACATCTGGCATCACAAACAGGATCCCAGGATAGAGAAGTGCTGATCACCACTCCTCGCCATAGATATGGGTATGTTGGATGGGCCCTTTATAGTAACTACAGTTAGGGAATATATTAAGTTGTTAGGAAAGTTTGGGGGGCCAGATGGGGTGCCTCCCAGAGGATATCAGGAATGGCCAGTCATCCAGGGGTGGGCAGAAGCCTTCCTCACATCCAGGTTTCCCCAGGATAAGGAAAAGGCTATTTTGGTACCAGCTCTCTGGGAGAGCTTGTCTGGGTTATGGAACAAAGTTACAAGTCTTAGAAGCCCGGCTAAAATCTTGCAACAAACCAAGGAGGATCAGCGCAGTTAACTATCACAGTGTATTTGGGGTTAGAATGCCTGAGAGCCATATGGAGGATTTTAACTGTGTTAAGTCAGAGAACCAGGCCCTGAAGGGTCAAGAGGACACCTTAAAGCAAACTTCTGTTACCTCGCCCCCTCTTTATCCTCCCTTCCATTTAGACCCTGTGCCCCCCCCCCCAGTGAATGAGGATAAACTGAGTCACAATAACCCTGTTTGTCCTATCGTGACTGTTCCCAATACACCCACTGACGCGGATCTTTTCTGCTGGTCTGGTATCCAAGCCCCCAATGGTCCCCAATTGGATGGAGAAGAGGACCCCATCGTCCATCAAAATGGGAACAGGCAATCTCATCTGGAGGAGTCAGTAAATCAGCAAAGAAAGTTAGCAAAAATATCCTGGAGCACAGCCTTGGGACGGCTGGCAAGGATTGCTGACACCCCCAATTTCACTCTGGTGGCAGTGGCAGCAACTCCCACCGTTTCTCAGGGCCAGGATAAGGCTTAGGGGTGTGAGTTTCCAAGGAGCCTCACTTCCAAGGAGCCCCACCGATTTCTGCTGCTTTTTGTACCTTTTTTGGTTTAGGTTTTTTTTTTTTTCTTCCTAAGTCTGTCTCTGTATTTTCTGATTAAAAACTTTTTGTACAAAAGCTGTGGGTTTTT
>NW_027130300.1:0-13862 GCF_026122565.2 Emydura macquarii macquarii
AGTGATGCTGGTTTACACCCGCTGGGGGTCTGGCCCCAGTGGCTGGTAGAAGCCGCGCTGTCTGTCATTGGAGGCTGCGGGCGTCTCTCCAACACGGTGCGATTCTCTTTCCCCTTGTCACACAGGCATCGTGAGCAGCAGCGGAGGAGCGGAGGAGCCGACCCGCACAGGTAACGGGCTATTGCTCTGTCACCCCCTGATTAGCAGAGCCTGGCTCTGTGCCCCCAGCGCTGACCTCAGGGCATAAAGTCTGGGCCGAATTCACCCCGGGAAGGAAGAGTAACCCCTTGGTCTGCAGCACAGTCACCCCTGGACGCGCTGGGCTCTGCCAGTGCAGTTCCCCCGGGCTGGAGGGGCAGCTCAGCCCCACGGCATCACTCACGTCCCACTTTCACCCTCTCTGGAGTGCACAGCCGCTGCCAAGGGCTCGTGTTGGCCCCTCTGCCCGGGGCAGGATCGCCCCAGAGTGTAACGCAGCTACACTGGAGAGGGGCGATAGGGGCTGGGCTGCTGCATCTGTTGCTGGCTCTTGTGAGGCCTTTGTGCAGAGTCCCAGTGTGGCCTGAGCACACCTGGGCCGTTCCCTGCTCCTTAGACCGAGGTCTCCGGGCGCTCACACGGGGTCCCGGCTACACCGCAGCTGCTCTGTGCCCAGCGCTGGCACTGCAGTCCCACACGCTGCTTTGCCGACAGCCGTCACCGCGTCCCTTTCCATGTTGCAGGACCGGACATGTCCCTCGTCGTCTGGGCCATCCGCTGCGCCCTGGTCCTGCTCCTCCTGGTGTCTGCGCCCGTCATCACCTTCCTGCTGGAGAAACGGGGCCTGCCCGAGCCTGCGGGGCTGGAGGAGACTCGTGGGGGGAGCAGCAGCATCCTGGAGAGGAGAGGGGCTGGGAGTGGGGGAACCCCATTGAAAAACCATGGGCGGGGGGGGAGATACCAGTGACCAGCTGTGAGCAGGGTGCTGGGGAGACACCATTGCTCGGGGTTGCACAATAGGCCCCAGCGGTAACAGCCTCTGCCCAGGTAACTCCTCCAGCCTCCCTCAGTTCCCCCTTCCTTCCCCATCCGCTCACTCCCCGCCAGGGCAGGGCCACGCCGAGCTCTGTTGGAGCCTAGCCCTGCCACGAACTGCCCCCGCCACTTCGCCAGCCAGCCCAGACGGACACTTTGGGGGGTCACCCAGACCAGGGTGGGGTTGTCCAGTCCCTCTCACTGGACCCGCACAGAAGGTGTCAGATTCGCCGCCTCCGAAGCGCCAGGAGACACACGTGACCTGCCCGTTCGTTCGCTGGCGTCCCACACTTCAGGGTAACACACGGCACCGAGACGGTCTTGTAACAAAACAAGAAGACGTTTATTACCGAGATCCGGGGTCGGAAGTGATCCCCAGTAAGTGTGAAAGGAATAGGAGAGGGGACAGACAAGAGACGCTTTCTAGCCACTAAACGGTAATGTCAGCAAGTTGCATTCTCTGTCTAAGAAAGGTTCTCACCTACAGTCAGTTGCCAGAGGCTTTCAACCCCCTTGGTTGAAAGGCCCCTTGCGTCCATCCAGTGATGGAACTAAAATGTCTCTCGGCTCCCCATATATTACCTTAAGTCCACTGTCTCTGCCTCAAGACCCGGGACGACCCACTGCTGTTCAGATCCTTCCTGTTCTTCCCCTGCTGACTTGTATATAGATGGACCGTCCATCGGTTTGATCCCACGCTGCTTCATTTCATCGGACACAGGTGGGGAGCTGCCTTCCCGCCCGTCTGTGAGAATACCTGATTCTCCCTTTGTCTGGTCACAGCCTTTAAAACACAGTGTCGGTGAGTGTCCATAATTGCTCAGTTAGGCCGTGTCTACACTACTTCTGTCGCTTCGGGATGTGAAAGCCCCACGAGTGACATGAGTTTTGCCGGCACAAGCACTTGAAAGCTAGAGGAGCAGGGGATCTTAGAACCCCGTGAAGACAAGACCGCGAGGTTTCGCCCACATCGCTGCTGTCCAGCCCCAGCCCTTGCTTATGCCGGAAAAACTCAATCCCAAATTAACATGGTGTTTCCTTCTGCTTTTAATAAAGGTTTTCTTCTCTGGCACAGAGACACGGGGTTTGCCAGCAGGGAGGCATTGCCTCTTCGAGGCGCCCAGGGGTAGGGTTTAGTTTTTCCAGGTTACTGGCCAGGGGCTCAAGCCAGTTCTGTTTTGTTAAAAGGACCCTCTAGACAAGGAACCCGGCCCTTGTTGTTGGTGCCACCACCTGGCAAAAAGGTGACATACAGAAAAATAAATCCTTTAGGCCTTTAGCTAAGTGTTTTGCATGGGTGTTGTTATTACTTAGTTCTCACGGCCCTGAACCCATGGTGCTAGGTGCTGTACAAACGCAGAGCAGCAGGACGGCTTCGAATCCAGTGAAGACAAGGCAGTGTCTGGGTCTCTCCTCGTGCCCGGCTTGTCATGTGGCAAGTGGGAGTTTGGCCGAAGGTGACCTGAGATCTGGCCCTTTCCCACACCCCCTCCCCAGCTATTGCTGGCTCGGAGCAGAGCTCCCTGCATCCGGTCCGGTTGCAGCTTGGTGAGCAGATCGCGTAGGAACGGAAGGGACAAAGAGCAGCGACCACAGCCCCAGCAAAGCGAGCGTGCAGCTGCCGGGAGCTGGCCCCTAGCCTGCTATTTCTGCACCGGACGCTGCTACCGTGCAAGCTGCTGCCTGCGGGATACGGACTCCAGCCCCAGCCCCGGGGTTCTGTGAGCACACAGGCCAAAGCTGTGGCTTCATGCAGCACATGGGTCCTGCGTGCGTCTGAACCACGACTGTAAATAGCTCCCTGCACACGGGGCGGGCTGGGGCTTTGGTTCCTGCATCTGCACTTTGCTGCACATTCAGCCCTCTCACCCTCTGAGCTGCGCCTGGTATTTCCAGCCCGCAGCCTCCTTTTTTCCAGGGTTGTCTGGGAGCACCCGAGGGGGGCAGCCCCCCTGGGGCCAGAGGACCTCACCCCACCGGTGCAACCACAGCACGACGATCCTGCATGGCTGGAGCCATCGAGCCGCTTGTTACAGTTCAGACCCTGGCCATTCGCTCCCATGCGCTGATGGGCTGGGGTAGGCAGGCCCTGCCCCACGGAGCTCTGGGGCTGCAGCTTCTGGCACAAGGGGGCCCTGCTCTCGGCTGGGCCTTACTGCCTCCGTGCTCCACACAAGCCTTGCACCTCAGGAGGGATCAGAGAGTGACCCTGCCCCATAGCCATTGCCAGCTCAGTGTCCCTGGAGATGGACACTCAACGTGGGCGCTCTGGGGCTGAGGCGCCGCCAAAGGCTTAGGGATCTGGGAGCCCCACACGTCCAGCACCCACTGACACACACAGAGCCACTAGCACACTGAGACCCACATGCATGCACCTGACACAGCCCAGACCAGACCAGCATACGACAGCATGCACAGGCCCACGGACATGCTCCCCACACGCTGACACCCACTGACCGACAGACAAACACACTGACACCTCCTAAGGCACCCAAAGCCCCGCACACCCTCTCGCTGAGACCCACTGACACCCACCAAACCACTAACACCACACTCACTGTGTAACCGAAGCTGCCTGAGTCTGCCGAGAGCCTGAGCCCATTGCTTTGAGGACAGGTGCTGTCCTTGCTCATCTTGCTTGACTGTTCATTCTGAACCGTACGGACGACAACCTGCAGCACGCTGGAAGCTACAAATATGGGGAGAGCATCAAATAAATGGCATTTACTATCAGAATAAAGAGCACAGGGTGCCGCTGCCCTGGCCGGGCTGTTCATGTCATACTGACGTCAGTAAAACCCTCCATTGATAAAATGTTTGTGCCGAATCCCTCCGAGAGAAGCAGACGGCAGCGAGCTTGTCTCTTCCTCCACATTAACACTGGAGGAGTTGCGTCAAACAAACCCCCTTTCATTTGGAATGGCACAGACGCCCAGCGGCCCCCCAGCCCAGATGCTGCTGCGGGCTGCATGGCCAAGGAAGCAACACTGATCGATCTCCCCAGCCTCCCCCCCACGCCTTCCCCCACCAGCAGCTCCACACACAGCTACCCCCCGAGGCTGGCCCAGCCGGCTGCAGGGCCCATGCGGCCTTGACTGCAGCCAAAGATTTGTAAGTGTCAGCAGCGAATGCCAGGTCCAGTCCTACAGACTCCCAGGGGCTTTTATCAGGCCCGGCAGGAGCACGTCAGGGCCAAAGGTTTCTGAGCAGCACACAGCAAAACAGGGTGCACAGACATAAGGACATCTGCCGGCGGGCCCGGGTCCAGGAGCATCTCAGACGGCCAGCTCCCTAACTGTAGCTCCATTGGAATCAGCGGGCCAGATTCCCAGTGGGTGCAAATCAGCCCCGCTCCATTGGTGTCATTTGCCCAGCAAAGGATCTGGCCCTGGGTTTCTGATTTGCCGGAGCCCTGAGAAGCAGCAGGAGAGGCAGAGCACAGGAGCCGTTGCGGTTTCTGTCCCAGGCAGCCCCTGAAGCGCGGGAGGCGGGTCAGCGAGTGACTGATTTGGAGGCAGGTCAGAGAGAGACTCTCTTTGGTATTTAAGCCGTAGGGGTCTGGAGCTGCTGGGCTGTTTGCAGAGCGGATGGGTACCAGCGATTCTCGCCATGCTTCTTCCACATGGCCTGTGGATCCTCGGTGAGTGCGGCTGGCCGCCTTTGAGCCCTTCAGCCAGCACGTCGCAGCGCAGCCGGTGACTAGCCAGGGAGATGTTTGCGAGCAGCAGTTTTCTCAGGGTGTTTCTCTCTCCAGGCGAGTCAGGGCCATGCAGCATGGGGAGTTCTTCAGCTGTCTGTGCGCTTGAGCTCCGAGCTGGGGTCCTGAGCCATGAGCTGCACGGGGGGCGGGGGGCTGTCCCCACACTGCATCTCCGAGTCTGAGCTTTGCTCTGGCCAGGGACAAGCTGGCTATTTCAACTCCCTGTGAGAAAACCAAGCGCTTTCTCCCCCAGCACGCCAACCGGCCTGTGGAACTCCTCGCCGCAGGAGACCGCTGAGCTTATCAGGATGCAACAAACAGGATGAGACACGGGGCCAGGCACGGAATATCAGCAGGGTGAGCAGGGTATCTCCGCGCGGCCCTCATCACCCTCTCACCCCTTTCCCTTCCCTCCTTTCGCAGGTCTCCCCCTGGCTGTGGCCCAGATCTGCAGCTCCCCAGGTGAGCATATCCCTGACACACCCACAGCACTGCGGTCAGCCCGGGAGAAAGACAGCCCGGGTAGAGACGTTGGCCCTCTGGCAAGGGTGGGGCTCTGAAAGGGCAACTGAGGCTGGGCCTGTCAGGGGAGGGTGGCCTAGTGGGTAGAGTGCTGCACTTGCATTCGGGAAAGCTGGATTCAACGCCTGACACAGACTCCCCATATGACTATGGGTAAGTCCCTTAATCCACCTTGTGTCTCAATGCCCTGTCTGTGTAACGGGGGTGGAGGTGTTTCCTGTCCCCCAGAGCTGGGGGAAGATAAACCCTGAGGTCCCCTGCTGGGCAGGGCTGGGGGATGTACCTGCGGAAAGGGGATGTTCTCAGCAGCAGTTGCAGAGTGGGTGAGGCAAGAGTGGGAAATGCAGCCCCAGATCCCGGCTAGCCTGTGGACGGGACCCAAAACCACCAGGGAGCTGGGAGGAAGGCTTATCGGGCTGGAATCTAAGCCATAAAGCCGTGTTACGCTGCAGCCTTCAAGGCAAAGGCTTTATCGTTTTTGTTTAACTCCTCTGTATGCGCCGGGAGTGTAACGCCAACAAGTGAGTGACCGGTTGCATTGAATTCTGTAGCCATCTCCCCAGACACAGAGCCGGGGGGCTTGAGTGAACTGTCATTAACCAATGGAGAAAGCTGGCTGGGAGAAGAGCTGCATTGTGCCAGGTTGCACCCACGCTCAGCGACACACAGGCCCTGCCCCCGGGTGGCTCACTAGACGGGGCAGAGCTAGTAAGGGGGATTAGCCCCATGTGTCCGATTGGGAAATGAAGCCAGAGAGATGCAGTGACGGGCCCAGGGGTGCACAGTGCATCCGTGGTCGCACCTGGAATTGAGTCCAAGGGTCCTGAGTCCATTGGTTAATCCACAAAGCCATCCTTCCTCCAGCCCCAATCTGTTACCAACACCTGTTCCTGTGTCTTCCAGGGGATCGCCCGGCTCCACAGATCTTTCTAGACAAGACGGCCAGTCATCCTGGGGACACCGTGGTGGTGAAGTGTAAAGTACCTGCTCTCTCTCCCCTTTCCCGTGTTATATTCTGTCAAGATGGGAAGGACCTCGCAGTCCAGCCAATGCAGGAAGGCAGGTTTGCCTACGACCTGCACTATCAAGTGAGGGCCAACAGCTCAGTGAGTTTTGCCTGCCTGTATCAGCAGAAAGACGATCGTAACCTGGAGACGAATTCGCTTCTGAGCGCCCCCCAGTTGCTGCGTGTGACAGGTGAGTCCCCGGCAAACCGACGTGGGCAAGCACAGCATAATGCCCCCATTGGCATCAGGGATGCAAATCAATCGCCTACAGATTGGTCACAGAGCACCCCTAGTTCCCCAGCCACCTGGTCCCCCTGCAGCTGATCTATTGACTAGCCGGTGTCCATGTTCAGTAGCCGCAGGGACACAGCTCCACCGCTTGGCCGGCAGGAGCACTTCCCAAAGGGTGTTAAGAAAATACTAAAGAGAAAATACCGGGGCCTCAAGGGCTCCTTATCTAGCGGCAAAAGGCCGAACCAGAACCAACGGCCAGAAGCTGAAGCCAACCAAAGTCCAGTTAGGAACAAGGCACAATTTTTTCCCAGCAAGGGAAGTGGTAGATTCTCCGTCGCTGATGGCTTCAGGTCCAGGCCAGTGTCATTTGTGGAAGATGCTTCAGCCAAACTCAAGTTACTGGGTTCAGTAGAGGGGTCTGGGGGGGGATTCACTGGCCTGTAATACACGGGAGGTCAGATCAGATGAGCTAACGGCCCCTTTGGGCCTTAAACGCTACGACCCAATTTCAGCCACGACAATTCATAACGAATCTAATTCTCGCCCTGCAGATTCCAGAGGTGACGCCGAGCACGACCCTGGGGAGGCTGCGGCGCCCGAAGGTAACGGGGTGGTTCGGACGGGCAGCGCTCACAGCAGTGAGTGGCTGTCCCAGGGTTTGGGTCTGGGCGCTCTAGACTGGCCAAAGCAAGGTCGGGCAGAGGGCACTGCCATCATGGTTCCTCTCCAGCCCGGGTCCCTGCTGTTCTCTGCGGCCCTGCTCTCGCTGGCTCCGATTCTGCTCCCACGCACCCGGGTTCAGGCCCGTTGTGGACAGGAAGGCCCAGATCCCACAGCTTACTGGGGCGGCTCATTGGGGGTCAGATTGTGTCTGATCCTTCAACGGGGCTCAAGGCACCCTCTCTGCCCTGGTGTAGCGTATATAAAGGCCGGTGTGCAGTGCTCAGGGAGCCCTCCCGCCCTGCTGCCACGGAAGGAAGCAGAGAGCCCAGGGCCTGAGGATTGCAATCCATCACGCAGCAGCCTGAGATTTCCTAAAGCCACGACTGATTTGGGGGCTTATCAGCAGAGCCCTTCGAAGGCCGATTCCAGAGGTGGGTGCTCGGCGCTGGCTGAAAATCCATCTCCAGCCAGACACCCAGAATCGCTAGTGGCTTAGCAAAATCGTAGCTTCTACGTGCACGGAAAGCCCACGGGAGGCTGGGGAATACGGCACCAAGCGTGGAGGGCCGCAAGGACCTCTGGTTATAAACACGTGGCAGCAGGAGGTGGGAGTTCACTCGGCCACCCCTGCGTTGGCGTTCGCTGCCCACCCGGGTTGGACTGGGGCATCCCAAGGCTGCTGTGAAGACGGCAAAGCTCTGATCTCCCAACATTTCCCCAGGATAGAATGGGAGGGGCAGGGAGGGGAGGTTCTGGGGGAAAGGCCCATTGTTAATGCAGACAGTAGAGCTGGGGTCTCAGCTCCATGTCTGTGTCAGCAGCCAGGCGGGATGGGGGCTGAGACTGTGACGCTCGGTGTACGTACAGAGCGCGAAACTCCCCCAGCAGTGCACAGTGCACAGTGCAGCCTGATGCCGCAGAATTGTCCCCGCGGCTGGTCTTGGAGCACCGGTGTCAGCGGTACGAGCGGAGAGGGCAGTCTGCTGACTCCGCAGAACCTCGGTGTTGGTCTTAAACAAGTTCGGTACTGTGTCCAAAGCACGGTCCTAGCGCCCCGTCGGAGTCCCAGGTACACTAACACATGTACGCCCACCACAAGGTACCGGCTCAATCACCACACAGGATGCTGTCCGTCCCTTAGCCTAGAACAACGATGCCCCTCCTGTGACGTCTCCTTTTATACCTGGATCCAAACAAGTTACATATTTCACTCCACGTGCTTTTCGTTCTTAGCCTGTACCTTGCACCTGCTAGATCAAACCAAACTACCCCATCCATTATCCTGTCCTCCCTGCCGTATCTCTAGGAGGGGCCGGGGTGTTCTGGTACCAGCTCTTGAGAACGTGTTTGTGTAGTTATTCAAGAGATCTGTGTACCATCCGCTCCTGTCAGACTGTGCTCCCTTGATTAGCCAACAGTGGGTGTGTTACTATTCTGCCGAAGCCTGTTCTGGTTCCCCTACACCTAGGGCGCCTGGCAGAGTCCCTTGCAGTGCAGTTATACCCCGGACACAGTACGCCCCCTGCAAACAGCGTCCTGGCTGGGATCTCACAGCCGATGTCTTTTCTCACATTCCAGGCCCCGCCATCCCTCTCTGGGTTTGGATCCTCCGCACCGCCTTGGTCCTGCTCCTCCTGGCATCTGCCCCGATCATCACCTGCATGCTGGAGAAAGCAGCCGCCCCTTGGCCCGATCCAGCCAGACCGGGGGGACGCCATGGGAAGTGAGAACTGAGCGGCCGAAGGGACAGGTGGGTAGTGATTCAGAGGACAGCATCAGGCCGGTGGAGGGCAGGGGGCCCTGGGGATGGTACCGCAGGGGAGCAGCGTGTTCAGAGGGGTCTGGGCTCCAGGAGCTTTCAACACCCCTGGGGTGCGGAGCACAGAGCCGTGTGTTCCCCTCACAGCATCCCTGCTGGGTGGCCAGGAAGGGGGCTGGCTGTGCCTTCTGACAGCCGCCCCACCACCATTCCCCTGGGCACTGGCTGGCTGGGGAGGGGCAGGAAATGGTCCCCCCGCCCTGCCTCCAGCCACCAGCCCTTCTCTCAGGGGCAGCAGCGCTGCGGGAGGGGTAGGGACACAGCAGGCCCAGAGCTTGGGGCTGGCCAGCCCATGGCCTGGCTGGTGGTCCATGTCCCTGTCCTCCCCTCTCGAGGCAGGGTCAAAGGGCCGTTTGCCGCCAGCCAGCCTGGGAAGCGGGAGGGGACTCTGCCCAGGAACCAGCTGGAGAAGATGTGTGCAGCTGAGCCTGGCTGAGGGGAACGTGACAGCCGCCCGGCCCCAAGGATCCCAGCACAGCTCGCCCAGCGGTGCCTGCTCCCCGGTGGCCGGGTGGGAGGCTCCTGGCTGGAACAGGTGCCTGATCTGCACCCTCAGCTCGCCCCATGTGGGAATGTTTCTGCGGGAGAAGAGGTTCTGCCCTGTCATGGGGACGGCCAGTGGTGCTTCCCGGGTTGCTGCTGGCTGCCCGTCCCCAGCACGTGCCCCGGCTGTGCTGTGTGACCCCACCAATGGAGCAGGGCTGATTTAGCCAGCAGGGATCTGGCCCATTGATTCCAATGGGGCGACACCGCTTGGCGCCAGCTGGCCTGCTGGCCCGATGTCCCACCTCGCTGCATGGTGCTGGCGCAGACAGAGAAATCCGATCTCACAGAAGTACAAACGGACGTGTTCGGCCTCCTCCCCCGTCCCCTGATCGCCCCGTTTCTCATCGGCCCTGCAAGGTTGGAGAGAGAGAGCCGGATGGACGAACAGAGAGACACGGGCGTTGGACACATGGACAGAGACGTGAGGCCCCGGGATGCTCTGAAGCTTTATTGGCCTTGCTCAGATGGCGGAGAATTGGCAACTTCACCCCGTCAAACCCAGCGTGAGACAAACCAACCCCACCCAGATGAGGCCAACGCTCCAGCCTGCAGTCTGTCCTGGCCTCACGTTCCATCCCCAATCTACCCTGCCCCCCACCATATCCCATCCCCCATCTGCCCTGCCCTCCTGCCATGCACATTCCCCATCTGCCCCACCCCGCCATGTCCCATCCCCCATCTGCCCCACCCCTCACCACATGTTATCCCGTGCACAGGGTAGCCAACTGATAATGCCAAGGTCAGGGCAGGCTGCAAAAGGGGAGCAGATTCTCCCCACGCTGGTGGGTGACACTGAAGCCCGGCTTCCCAACCAGCCGTGAACTGCTTCTGATTACCCCACATTGGATATCACGAAGCCAGTCCACAAATGCCCACAGCCCCTTTACTGCATTCCAGCTCCAGGCTCCCAAATCAGCCACTGGGTCCAGTAAAGAGACCAGTTACTTAAACTCTCTGCTCTTTACTAAAAAGGTTCCCTCTGACCCCAAGGGGTCAGCCACAGCACCAGAGCAATGTAAGTTTGGATCTTACCTAAACTACCACGCTGGCAGCCAATCCTTTAGTAACTAAACTAAAGGTTTATTGTAAGAAGAAAGAAATAAACCATGAGAGAAATGTTAAAGGGTTAAAGTAAATCACAGATATACAAATGATTAAAAGTCCATTTACATCAGGTTTCTGGAAGAGATGTGGAGTTGCAGGTTTGTGTAGTTCTCTCTGGTTCACATCCAATACCTGGATGGGTCTAGGTCCTTCGGTTCAGTTGCAAGATGAATTGGTCCAGAGGTAGGTGTATGTCTGCAGCTGGACAGGATCATAGACCAAGATGGATCCTGTGGTTTGATCTTATAAACCCCCTCCCCCGGCCATCTGGCCTGCGGACAGTCACAAGACCCAAACTGGAGTCCAGAGTCACGTCAGCAGGTTCTGGTGACTCATTGGTGATGCTGGCTTCTCCCTCCTGGCCCCTTGCACCTGGGAATGCCTTAGTGGGCCATTATGCAGGCCATTGTTCTGCGGCCTTCCTGTCTGGGGTGTTGCCCAGGCAGCACAATTTGAAACACAGATATCTCAAATATATCTATAACTTCCATGTCACATGTTACACATGAACAGAAGTATGATTATCTCACTTAGCACATTATCACCTTCCGAACAGTACCTGACGTGGCCTCTCCCACATGGATCATTATGATTCTGCCATGCTGATGTCACACCATATACTAAATGCCCCCCCACTCAAGCCAGCCCGCATGACACCCCCAACGTGAGACTGGTGTAGCAAGGAGCAATCAGAGCTCCTGAATACACCTCAGGGGCCCCCCATCCAGACAGCATGACACCAGCACCTCCTGTCTCACCCATGTGGGGAGTCACTGTCTCAGCGCACTGCCAGGGCCCGCACACCTGTACTGGGAATCCTTGGGCCATGCTCTCAGGGTGCACAGTTCGGGGAGGAAGATCTGAAATAAAAAGCTGCATGATGAGAAATTCTGCCAAGGACACCTGGGCTCAGGACAGGGGAGAACAGCCCTGGCTCTCAAACCGTTAGCAGCACATCCAGGGCTGGGCTAAGGCAATCCAGGGCCCTGAGCACCCCACCCCTCTGCTCTATCTCACCCCACCCAGTCACCCCATGTGATACCGTGGGAATTTTCAGCAATATTTTTATGATGCCTATGAGTGCCTCAGTTTCCCTCAGTACTTTGCATTGCTATGAGTGGGGGGCAAAAGGGTTAGGTCTGCTCCCGCTCAATGGGCTTCCAGTTGTCTCTTTGGGATTCTGCATCAAAATCGGGTCGCTTTGGGCAGGTTTCTTAATGATCCTATTCATTGTGGCCAAGACAGTGAGGTGCCCCCAACCCCTCATGTCCCCTCATGTCCTGTGTTGTCCCCAAGAGCAGGCCTAACCCTGAGTGTGACCAACGCAGTGATGCTGCCTGAGTCTGCTGTGAGTCTGCACCCATCACTAGGAGAGGAAGGAGCTGCCTCCTATGTTTCAGTGGGGCGCTGTCTGCCAGCCCATTGCTCTGTGGGGGGCGTCATGAACCCCACCTCAGCAGCTACAGCCTGGCAGCTGGGGATAGTACCAGGGCGCCCCTGGTACACTCTGGGGGGGCCCTGCTGCCATCCCCTCCACCCGCCTGGATCAGCCCCATGTAGTTTCCTTTAAGTTAATATTGACTGAAGCAGCCAAGTGGTACCTGATGCCACCTCCCCTGGGTGGGGCACGGGGACAGCAGTAGCCGTCACTGCCCCCCTCCCCCCAAGGGGTCGGGGGTGGGGGAATGGGGCTATAAAGAGAGGGGCTGGGAGCTGAGAGCCCATCACTGGGGATCTGGTGTGAGCATCTGTCAGTGAGTGATGACACCCCTGCTCCTTGCCCCCCAGAAACCCTGGTGAGTCCCCCCTTACCCCCACTTCCTCCCCACCTTATGGATCCCCAGGTGCATTCCTTCTGCCCCCCACCTCTCTCTTACCCCACGGAGCCCCAAAGGAGTCCCCTCTCCCCCCCACCACCAACCAACACAGCTGCACATCTTCAAGTCTGAGCTGGGTAGCTCCATAGCTTGTCTCTTCCAACAGCAGAAGCTGGGTCAATAAAAGATGTTACCTCACTCACCTGGCCTCTCTAACTCTTCCATAGACCTCTCCTCTGCAGCTTTAAGCCCTTTACATCGGGAGGAAATAGCAGATGGGGAAACTGAGGTACAACCTTACTCAAGGTCAGCAGCAGGATTAGGACACAGGTTGCCAGCACAGTCTCCACTGTCTCCACTAACCCACACAAGGGGTCACAGCTTCTCCCCTCTCTGGGATTCTGCATCAAAATGGGGTCGCTTTGGGCAGGTTTCTTAATGATCCTATTCATTGTGGCCAAGACAACGAGGTGCCCCCAACCCCTCATGTCCCTTCATGTCCTGCGCTGCCCCTGAGAACAGACCTAACCCTGAGTGTGACCAATGCAGCGATGCTGCCTGAATCTGCAGAGAGTCTGCACCCATCGCTGGGAGAGGGAGGAGCTGCCCCCTGGGTTTCAGTGGGGCGCTGTCTGCCAGCCCATTGCTCTGTGACGGGCGTCACGAACCCCGACTCACCAGCTACAGCCTGGCAGCTGGGGATTGTACCAGGGCACCCTGGTACACTCTGGGGGGGCCCTGCTGCCGTCCCCTCCATCCGCCTGAATCAGCCCCATGGAGTTTCCTTTAAGTTAATATTGACTGAAGCAGCCAAGTGGCACCTGATGCTGCCGCCCCTAGGTGGGGCACGGAGACAGCAGTAGCCGTCACTGCCCCCCTCCTCCCCCAGGGGCTGGGGGTGGGGGAATGGAGCTATAAAGAGAGGAGCTGGGAGCTGAGAGCCCATCACTGGGGATCTGGTGTGAGCATCTGTCAGTGAGCGACGGCACCCCTGCTCCTTGCCCCACGGAAACCCTGGTGAGTCCCCTCTTGCCCCCACTTCCTCCTCACCTTATGGAGCCCCAGTGGCATTCCCTCTGCCCCCCACCTCCCTCTTACCCCACAGAGCCCCAAAGGAGTCCCCTCTCCCCCCCACCACCAACCAACACAGCTGCACATCTTCAAGTCTGAGCTGGGTAGCTCCATAGCTTGTCTCTTCCACCAGCAGAAGCTGGGTCAATAAAAGATGTTACCTCACCCACCTGGCCTCTCTAACTCTTCCATAGACCTCTCCTCTGCAGCTTTAAGCCCTTTACATAGGGAGGAAATAGCAGTTGGGGAAACTGAGGTACAACCTTACTCAAGGTCAGCAGCAGGATTAGGACACAGTTTATCAGTACCCCACCATCTCCACTAACCCACACAAGGGGTCACAGCTTCTCCCCTCAATAGAGCAA
>NW_027130301.1:0-14060 GCF_026122565.2 Emydura macquarii macquarii
GAAGGGAGCCGCTGCCTGAGGACCCAGGGGGAGCGTTTCCATGGGGCTACAAGACCAGTGCAGGCTCCAGCCAAGGGGATGAGAGATCAGCGCTCCCCTCCCCCTGGCTGTAGCAGGGAGCACAGCAAAGCGCTCCGCCTGGTTCCATAGGGGCTGGGGTCCCTGCTGGAGCCAGAGGGAGGCGAGCACTGATCTCCATCCCCCTGGCTGCAGAAGGGAGCCAGTGCCTAGGGACCTAGGGGGAGCGCACAGGGCTACAGGAGGCGGGCGGTTTCCCTGCTGCAGCCAGGGAGCCGGTAGTCCAAGGAGCAGGCAGCCTCCTCGCTGAACTCCTTCTGTCTGGCTGCAGTGGCCAGGGGCGGGCCCTGCTGGCAGAGACGGGGAGCCCTTCAGGCTTGTAAAACTGGTATCTGTGGCCCTCGAGCCAGGAAGGTGGGGAACCCCTGATCTAGTGTTTCTTCCACCCGCTAGTGGTGGGGGAAGGTAATGCAGCTGCTCTAAGCTGGCGGCTCCCTGCTGGCTCCGGGTCCTGTCCCTGGTTCTCACAGGCCCTTGCCTCTGCTGGGGCTCTCGCCCCTCCAGTGAATGGCCAGTGGGGATGGTGGGGGCCGGTCCCACCCTCGACTCCAGGCCCCAACCCAGGGACCCTACAAGCAGCACCTCGTGCTGTGGCTTCAGGAAAGCTGCTGGCTTCCCTGGGTTATTTTCCCGAGCCCCTGGACTTAATGTCCAGACTCTGCCAGGGGAGGCTCTTGGCCCTTGACAGCCCCACTGGGTGTGGCCATGCCCAAACCAGATGTCCAGTTCTATCTTCCCCTGCTGGCAGGGTCTTTTCCCTCAGGCCTCCAGGCCTGGGAAAGGTCCTTGGCCCTCTTCGGGCAGGGTTTTTCTCTCCCCCAGTCTTTGTAGCTGCTGGGTTCTCTCCTGCCTGCGTCCTGCCCCTTCTCCTGCACCCTCCTGGCTCTGGACAGCGTCTTGCCTGCTCACGTTTAGAACCACTGGTATCCGTACCTGCTTTGTTTGCTAATGAGGAGACTGTGTGGGGCCAGCACAGTCACTGAGGCCTTGTATCGTCCTTTCTAGGTGTCTGTGATACCTGCTCTTCAATAAATAGCTCTGCATTGAAGAGACTGAATCCTGGTCTTCACTGGTACGGTTATTGGGTGCCCAGCTGTGGGCACATGAATTGATCCCCGGCCAAACAGAGCCCCAAGGAAGGAGAGGGACTTTCTGCACATGTATTGTCCTGGGGCCGAGGGACAGGTCCACAAAGGGCCAACTGGCCTGCAGGATTCCCCCCAAACTCTTATCTCACCGGACCCTGAGGCACCAAGGAAAGAAAGTCTGGGACTAACCCCAGGCAAGGGGCCATAAGGCTTTTGAAGGGTGAGAAGGGTTAAACCAACCAATCCCGGAACCAGACTGCCCGAACAAAGGGCGTGGTAGAATGAACAACCTTGTACGTGCCCATCTAGGATAACAAATTTAGTACAGAGGCTACATTTTGTGATGGAGATTGGACTACTCGTGTTGAACCTTGTCGTTAGATGTATTACGCGTAGATTTCTGGAAAAAGCCAGTGATCGTGCCAAGAATGGCAAAGGGGGAAACTGAGGTAGCCTGCCTGATCACTTTGATGGCTAAATATCAAGTGAACCCTCCTGCGGTTCTGTAAGGGGAGGTGTGACCCGCTGTACCCCATGTACACCCTTTCGTATACACAGAACTGGTGTGTGCCTTGGGTCAGGTCCTTCCGGAGCTCCTGCAGTGAGCGTGCGACAGGCAGCTGGTGAGTGTAACTCTCTGGTCTTGCACAGCCAAGTCTGCATCTACGTCAGCCCCACAACTACAGGCTGTCGTGTCCGTCTGGCAATCCCCATGCACAGCTGTCTGTCCATCCATCCCTTTACATACCTCGCTCTCTCTCACACCCAGCCCCTGCGTCCAGCTGAGCTGTGTTTGGCACACACAGAACGGGAAGGCTAACTTTGGCTTAAAGCTGCCTTTCTCCTCTAAGCCCAATCCCAGGGCTAGTGATTTAGGCTGTGTGTGTCAAAACTGCCTAAGGGATTTCAACACCTTGTTATTAATTAATGGGAATGGAGTGTCCAAACACCCTAGGCAGCCAGGAAAATCTAAGCCCTAAAATGTATCTGAATGAGCTGCTTGGCCTCTGTTCCCAGGGCCCATCCCTGCAGGGGCAGCTCCAGCGGGATGCTATCGTCTGTCTGTCCATCTATCCCCATACATATCTAGCTATCTAGACATCCATCCGTGTGTCCATCCTATGCTCACCCCTCCTCTCTTTCTGTCCATCCATCCCCAGCCCTCTATCTTTCTATCCATAAACACTTCAAGTGACAGGGAATCCACCACTGACACTCGGTCAAACCAGCAAATGTCCTGTGTCCTGTTCTGCAGAGGAAAGTGAAAACCTCCCCAGGGTCTCTGCCAGATGTGGGGGAAAATTCCTTCCTGACTCCACAGCTGGCGACCAGTTAGACCCTGAGCATGGGGTCAAGACCCACCGGCCAGATGCCTGGGAAGGAATTCTCTGCAGTAACTCCGAGCTCTGCCCATCTGGGGTCCCATCACCGGCCGCTGGGGATATTTGCTGCTCACAGTTGCAGATCAGCTACACGCCATTGTAGGCCGTCTCATCACACCGACCCCGCCACAAACTTGTCAAGCTCAGTCTTAAAACAAATGAGGTGTTTTGGCCCCGCTGCTCCCCAGAACTTCACTTCTCTGCTGGTTAGAAACCTTCATCTAATTTCCAGCCCATATGTATTGATGGCCAGTTTATGTCCATTTGTTCTTGGGCCGACATAGGTCCTTGACTCAAATAACCCTTCCCCCTCCCTGCTATTGATCTCTCTGATGTACTAATAGAGAGCAATCAGCTCCCCGCAGCCTTCCGTGGGTTCGGGTTCATAGGCCAAGCTTCAGTCTCCTCTGGTACGGCAGGTTTTCCGTTTGTCACATCAGCCTGGTAGTCCTTCCCTGCACCTGGTCCAGTGTGAATTCATCTTTCTCAGTCATGGCAGACCAGACCTGCCCACGCAGTATTGCAGAGCAGCTCTCACGCCTGCTCTGTATAACCGTACAGTCGTAGCACTGGAAGGGACCTCGTGAAGTCTCCTAGTCCAGTCCCCTGCGCTCAAGGCAGGACTAAGTATTATCTAGACCAGTGGTTCTCAACCTTTTTTTCAGCACTTTGCCCGTTTTCGGCGGCGGCTCGGTGGGCATGATTCGGGGCCAGAGGAGCAGCAGCGTTTCTCGGCTGCGGGGGGAGGAGGGGGGATCAGTGGCGGCACCGTTTGTCGGTGGTCAGGGTCTCTCGGCGGCGGCTACGGGGGGGATCGGCAGCAGCGTTTGTCAGCTGCAGGGAGGGGGATCGACGGTGGCGGCAGCGTTTGTAGGCGGCGGGAGGGGGGGAACGGCGGCGGAATCAGCAGCGAGGTTTTGCCTTGCGTACCACCGAGCCGGCTTCCGTTTACCACTGGTTGAGAACCCGTGATCTAGACCTTCCCTGATGGTGTTTGTCCAACCTGCTCTTAAAGTTCTCCAACGTCGGAGATTCCACAGCCTCCCTG
The DNA here is from genome assembly GCF_026122565.2 of Emydura macquarii macquarii. Taxonomy (NCBI): domain Eukaryota; kingdom Metazoa; phylum Chordata; order Testudines; family Chelidae; genus Emydura; species Emydura macquarii. The sequence continues at coordinate 3,597 of NW_027130301.1, forward strand.
GGCAATTTATCCCAGCGCTGCCCTGCCCTGACGCTCAGTGCTAACGAATGGAACTAACGCTTCCCTGGAAATATCTTGCTAACGCAGTCCTAGGATGCAGCGGGGTTTTTTCATGGCCTCATGTTGGCCGCTCATAGGCACCTCCCCGCCCAGCTGCTTGGAAGGCAGTAAAGGGGCTGTGGGCATTTCTGCAGGTCCTGGCCGGCTGGGAGACCCGGGAAACCCTGAGTCTGTTGCGGGCCTGGCTGGAGCCTGTGGGTGACCCTGGGCTCCGAGCGCCGCTGGGATTAGCCAGGGCCGCTCTTTGCTTTCGCTTCCCACGTCCGCCGCTTCCTCGAGCCACTTTTCCTTTGGCTCCTGGCGGGGGTTTACACGCCTCACCTTCTGGCGTAACGACAATAACAGGTGGCCAATCCAATCAGAGCAGGGGAGGAGTCAAAACTCCCTTCCTATAAATAGCGTCCGTTAGCTATTCACCTCCGCCTCTTACTATTGGGAGCCGCGCCTCGTCCAGCTCTGTCACCGCTCTGCAAACCCGGGTGGAATTAACCCTTCCGTGGCTGCCGGACCTGCGCGCGGCTGCGGACCAGGTGAGCGGGGGCTGCAGACGGGGGGGGTTATCCGCTCAGGGGAGTCGTGCCGGCTCCCCCCTGCTGTGTCTGGGATCCAGGTTAGCGCCCAGCTCCGAGCCAGGGGCTGCAGGGAGAGCTGGGCACGCGGGGAAACGCTTATAGTGATCCCGGCCAGCCGTCGCCGCCCTTCCGCCCCCCCCCCCCCCCCCGCGTGTCCCCTCGTCCTCCCCGAAGGGCGGTCGTCGGCCCGGGGCGGCGCGGAGGATTGACTCCCACGGAGAAATCACCCCTGAAGGCCGCCCCAACCGCTCAGTGCGGGGGAGGAAGGGGGGGAGGGTGAAGAAGGCGAGGACGGGATTAAGACGCCAGGCGGGCGGAGGCGGACGAGCAGGGGCTGCAGGGGGCGGCGGAACTGCCCCAGGGACCCAGCGCAGTCCCTGACCTGGGACAGGCCGGTCTCCTGCTCCTGCCCTGCCCTGCGCTGCTCGCTGTTGGAGGGAAGCGACTCGCCGTGGTTTGCGGCCCCGTCCCAGGCCGGGTGCGGCGGGCGCTGGTCGGTGGCGAGGCGCGTGTGGACCGGGCAGGGCAGGATCGTCCCGGGCAGCGTCTGACACCCGCGGGGCCGGGCAGGGCCGGGCCCAGGGGACTCGTGCTGGGGGAGCCGCTGCACTTGCTCTGTCCCGGCTCCTCTGCCCGGGGCAGGTGCTGAACAGGCCGGGCAGGATTCGGGGTGTCTCGGCCCATGCCGCAAACAGCGATTGCACCGCACGGAACCGACGGGAAATCGCTGGTGAGGTCAAACGGCGCAGCGCGGTACCGCGGGAAACGTGCCGCGTGAGACCGTCACTACAGTCACAATCCGGGATTAGACTGTGGAGCGGGGCTGGTAACAGGCGGGGGGAACCGGCTGGTGAAAGCGGGGCTGGTTTGCGCCTTGAACACATGCGGGTTCCCTGTTGTGACATGTGACGTTGACAATATCCGGTTTAGTGCTTTACACAGCGTTTACTTTTGGAACCTCAACGTTTCCTGTCATTAAATAATTGTCTGCTCCGCCCCCCTTGGCTTTGTGCCACTGTGAAAATTTAAATGGATCAGAAAAAAATTCTTTAAAAATTCACATCAACGTTCTCCACTGAAATTTATAAAGAAACAAAAATGGAATTCTGCCAAGCCTGGTTATGAGACAAAATAGGGACTGTCGGGCAATTCCAATTGAAATGAGGTAGCAGTTACGCACCCGCTAATTGTCCCACTGATCTGCTAACACCTGGAGAAGTTATCCGGGATGTGTAGTTCAGTTCGCTTATTGCCAAACTGATTGAAATGACATTTCACATCACTTTCACTAAAGGGGTGGATGTGATCAAATCCATGTTGTAATGGCTGTCATTCTGTTTCCGCAAAAGCTGGATCTGAGCCCCTCTAATTTAATAAGGTGGCAAATTCCAATCTGATGAAAGGGAATACCTTTTCGTACAAGGCTCTACTAGCCTGTGGAACTCCCTGCCACAGGATCTCATTGATTAATCTTTTCTGAACCCTGCCAAGGTCTTGGCATTTAGAGGGATAACGGGACCATCCAGCATTATCACAGTCAGTGTTACAAAGTAACCTGGAGTGGGAAGGGGTCTAAACCCTCCTGTGGCAAGGTACAAGCCCCAGCTTCTAACCAATGGGGGTGAGGGAGGAATCTGTCCTGGGGGCAGGTTATTCCATCACTGCCCACTACAGGGGTGTCCTGCCCCTTCCTCTGAAGCAGCTGGTGCTGGCGGCCATGGAAAATGGGGTGCTCACCTCAGATCTACTCAGCTGACAGCTCTGCTGCTGTCAGAAGGCTGAGCTGGGAATCTCTGTGTCTGGTGCTGCTCTCCCAGTCTCTGTCCTGCCAGGGTGCTGGGACTTCATGGAGCATCCCCTCAGGACAGGAAGCGGGAATGGCCCATCCACATGTGACATTCCAGGCTCTCCCATTGAACAATAACTACTTCTTGTAAGCTACTTCCATAAGGGGGAAGCTATCACTCCTGTCAATTCAGGATCTGGCCCCGCTCACTCCACATGGCGGTAACTCCAGTCCAGCACATGCATCGGTGTGGTTACATTTGTCAAGTGCTTTGGGATCCTTCAGATGAAAATTGCTGTACGGAAACCAGAGCAATCCTAGCACCAGCAGCTGTAAATGACCTGAGGTGCCTGGCCATGGCTGGTGAGATAAAACAGAAATGCAAGTGAACCAGAATAACCCTGACCCTTGTCTCCACAGGCAAACCTTCTAATACAGACCAGACGGGGCTTCGGCAGAAAGAAATACAACAAGGAAGATTCAGCAACCTGGAACTGGTTTGGTCAGCACCTGCTAAGGCCTGGTTGACCCTGTGGATAAAAGCAGTGTCAGGGATACCTCAGTTTGTTCAAATACAGTCAGTCACAGACTAGCTGGGTGGGGTATTCGGGCAAAACTCACAATCAAATTATATTTGAAAGGGGGTTTCTCTGATCACCCCACGTAGCCAAACTGTGCTTGAGCCACAATCAGGGGAGCTGCTTTGACGTTGTCCTTCAGAAGGGCTGGGCCAGCACTGCCAGACCCACTGTGAACAGGGCCTTAGTGATGGCAGGAAAGTGCTTCACATGCGAACATGTCTCTGGTTTTGGTTTCCCAGACAGACAAGGTGTGGAGTTGTCTCCTGCTGAGAAGACGGAGCCGGATCCACTCCTGGGTTCCCAGGAGGAAACCCAACAAAAACAAATGGAAACAACTCATGTGATCATCCCTCCAGAGGGTGTGAAGAGCAGCGAAGCTGGTGGTGCAGGTAGAGCTGCCTCTTTGGGATCTTCTCACACCTCTCCTGTTCAGCTTTTCGCTGGGCCGTGTAAAAGATACTTAAGTCAGCTATTCCCTGCAATACACTACTTTTTCCATTTGTGTACCCCTAAAATATTTTGACCTGGGGTGTGGACCCCTTTGGAAATCTTAGACCTAGTTTGCAGACCTTCAGAACTCTGCAGACCTCTGGTCTTGAAAGCCAGTGTACTACTGCCTTTAGCTCAGGCAGGAGCGGTCTGTGTCTTTAGATCCAGTGATCCCTGCTTAAGTCCCTACCTATTCACTCCACGTCCTCCTTCAATGCTAGAAAGCCTTGTCACATTTCCATCAACAACTTTTTTGTTAAGATTTTTCAGGGTTTCAAATGGAAACAGCAAATCTTCATTTCAGATTTGAAAAAAATGATTTGTTTTAGGGGCAATTTTGTGTTTGAAACTAGGAGAAGAATCAATTTTTTTATTTAAAATGTTGGGGTCTCCTCCCCCTCATTCTCTTCCATTTTATATAAACATTTTTTCACTGGAAACTTTTTTTCATGGGGCAAGGGAAATCTCTGAAAAGAGCGCCGGGGGGGGGGGAAGGGTTGGGGGTGAATTTGACGGTTTTTTCCAAAAAAGCTGAAGTGACTTTCCCCTTATTTGGAATGAAAAATTTCCCTTCAGTCTCTCAGTTTCTTGCTGTATCTGCAAAATATCCCGTTTTTTAAAGCAGCTCCAGCTGATGTTAATCATCACAGGGCCCAGCCCTTCTGCTGTAGCACCATCGTGAGCATTAATGGCTTTTTCTGTGGCAGGTTTGCTATCTCGGTTGAAAGCAAGGGCACGTCGCTGGGGAGTTCTGAGCGTGGTTCTCAATCTTCTCCTCCTCCTCCTCATCATCATCCTCACTGCACAGTCAGGTGAGTCTAGGGCCTACATTGACCCCATCTCTGTGCCTTACATTCACTGCTGGAAATGTCACAATCTCACCCATCTTCTCCCCTGTACTCCCCACTTCCACAACCACCCCCTACTTCAATAGTCACATCAGACTCTGCTGAGCCCTGGGCTTTTCTGTAGGGTTTCCCCCACCGCACAGTGCCCAGCTTCCCCTGGCTGTTGGCTCGCGCTGCTGTGTCACCTAAACACACCTGGTTACCCAGGGCTGTGAGTCACCGTGTTACCTCTGTCTCCAGTGGGAGGGAGTCGTACCTGTGTTCAGCTTGGTGTCAGCTCCCGAACACCACCAGCCTTTCAGCCTCTCCTCCAGGCCAGCCCTGCATTTGCCTTGCAGGTAACAATAGGTGCCCCACAGCCCCCAGCTCCGTCTGCAACATTCCCCTGTGATATCCAGCCCTGACACTGGCTACTCACAGAAATCCCCAATTTACTAGCTTTACTTTAAACCGCTACTCGTATCATGCACAGCACTTGTGAGCACATCTAGTAAAACAAGAGACGATTTATTCAGGAAACAATAAAGATTTCATTAGAATTGAGAGAGCCGGATGGAAACAAATAGTAACAATACAAAATAAAATGCAAACCTGGGTCTACACCTACCGTTGCTGTCTAATAAAGCCGCCTTCCCCACAAAGTCCAGTCTTTTGCAGAGCTGGCCGGCTCCATAGGAACCAGGATCCAAGCCTTCCGGAAAGTCACCCTGCTCTTTCTGTCATAGGAAAGCTCAGGGCCCTCCTGAATAAAGACTTTAACGTACAAGATGGAGTCTTAAAAGCTTAATACAAAATACAATATGTAACTTGATATAAAAGATAGAATACAAAATGGAGTATATAAAACTTTCCCTTCCACACTTCCTGGGTGAAAGGATCCAGAGGATCTTTCCCCCTCCTGTTATATTCAAACAGACAACAGCGCCACCTGGTGGCTGGCCCCATCATCCCAGGAATTCCTATTCTACATCTAGTATCTGACCTGTATGTCCACGGGGGCTAAATTTGGGCCACAGCAAAGGAGATCAGGTCTGGAAAAATGGTGAATAGGTGTTGGCCTCCCTCTGTTGTGGAGCGGGAGAGACACTGATTGTGTGTGGCTCTGCGTGAGTGAGTTGTTCCCTTGGGTACCTATCTGGTGCCTTCTCATCCCCAGCAAAGAAACGTGAGCCGTGTCCAGCTGATCCTCTCTGCCCAGTGGCCCCCTGCCCAGAGGGCTGGTTCGGGTACCTAGGGAAGTGTTACTATTTCTCAGAGGTTGAAGCGAATTGGACCTCCAGCCAGAGCAACTGCTCTGCATTCAATGCCTCGCTGGTTTGGATTGACAGTGTTCGGGAAATGGTGAGACCCAGGTTCTGAACTGCATGGGGAGGGTGTGGCAAAAACAGATTTATGCTGGTTTTGTCCTGGGGCTGGCATGGCCCGTGTTACTGCTTGAATTTAAGGCAACATCCCATAGTCGCTTCTACAGCAAAGAATAGCCAGGGTGCAGAATGCTCCAGCACTGTCCATCCTGCCTGTACACTAGGGACTGTGTGTCAGAGTGCTGTGGGGCATATATGCTAACCTCAACCGCCGGGGAATTCCCAGTGGAGGAATCCAGTTGATTTTCAGTCCCTTTTATGTGACAGGAGCAGCATTGCCAACCCAGGCATTTAAAAATCAGCAGTCAGGTCCCCTGAAACCATGAGATTGGCTTTAAAGATATAATTTTGAAGGCTTTTAATTTGTTTCCTGGTATCAAAATTTTTAATGGATCACATTTTCAAGTTTTTCTCTGCTGCCAAGAGGATTAGAATCTTGTGAAAGAGGAAAGTCTCTTGTAATCATCTGACTCCAGGAGCTGGGTGTTCAGAAAAGAACCAAACAGAAAGAGACTCTCATTTAGAGTGTGGGACTAGGTAAGAATGCAGGAGTGATAAAAATTTGGAATGCAGCTGGGAATCTGAGCCAGGAGGCTGCCAATTACTAGAGCTGGTTTAAAAATCAGAATTTCCATCCTCTGCGAAATTCAGGATAAAAATGAATGTCAAAATATTAATCAGGAGAAGAAGCTGAAATTCAACTTTTAACTTTACATTCAGTTCCAAAAATATGTGCAAATATCTGGTTTTCACATTTGATCAAACCAATTTGTTTTGACATTCACAGATCAAAACATTTTGTTTCAGCGTGGTTCAACATTGCCCAACAGCTGTGGTTCCTCATGGGAGCTGTAGTTTGGGTGCCTTGTGCCCCCATTCTCTTCTGTGTGCCAGGATCCCTCGTTGGACTACATTTCCCATGATGCAGAGCAGTGGCTTAGCCAGTAGGGAAACCATGGTGCATTATAGGAGATGTAGTCTGGGGGAACCTAGCTGATAGAGGAGAATGGAAGTCGGAGGCACCCAAACTACAGCTCCCCTGAGGTACCCTGCCAGCTCAGCTGGCTACAGACTAATGTTGAGCTGACCTGAAACAAAATCACTGCTTGGTGGGAAATTGAGAAATTTCAGCAAAATCGACACTTACCTACGGAAAAATTCATTTTTTGCAGAAAACACATTTTTTTGTCCCAGAAATATTTCATTGGAAAATCTCCCTCCAGGTCTACTACAGACAACAGACTAGTCTTAGCATGATGTCCACACATGGACTGATTTCCTTGTAGTTCATGGAGCGGATGGGTGTTGCCTTTGAGTCTGGATTGTCATTTCTTGGTGTAGAATTCCCAACCCTGACCACCTGCCCAGCACCCTGCGTAGCAGCTCAGAGAATCTGGTGCCCACCTGCCATGGTGTGTAATGCACAATTATTTTTATTTTTGTAACAAAGGATTTCCTGAGGCGCTATAAAGGGCTCTTCGACTGTTGGATTGGCCTCCACAGGGAACCGGGCCAGCCCTGGAAATGGACCGATGGCACCGAATTCAACAACTGGTGAGTCGCTCTCAGTTCTGTTAACTCAGTGAAGGATGCAGCTCCCATTGCAAACAGAAGAGTGGCCCTGGGGTTAAGGCCCTGGGCTGTGACTTGGGGAATTTGGGTTTAGTTCCTAGCTCTGCCAGAGATTTGCTGGGCCATCTGGAGTGTACTGCTCGGGGCTGGATTCTCACTGCTCGGTGAAGCTGCTCTAACGGTTGTGTGGGTTTTTAAATTATTTATTTGTTGCTGTTGCAGGTTTCCAATACTGGGAAGAGAAGAATGTGCTTTCATAAGCTATGACATTGTCAGTTCCAGCTGCTCCAGGGAAGGACGCTGGATCTGCAGCAAATGCACGGAGAAAACAGAAGGCAAAGCAAAGTGGCTGTAACCTGGCTGAGGCGGGCGTTGGCCTTGTCATGGGGCTCTCCAAAGCTGCCTCAGCAAGTGGGGGACTTGATGCCAGCAGCAAGGAAGAGACATGCTCGCTGAAGGAACAGCTGATATCTCCTCCCCTGGGAGTCTTTGGCACCCGTGGCACTCCCAGGCTGCGGGCAGCCCCTGTGTTTATTTTTGATAACATTTGGAGCCTGCTGCTTAAAATCCATCCACGGCCTTTGTACTTATTTTCCCGCTGTGCCCTCATCCATGTTCCTTTTCCTGCCCACATGCAACTACCCCCGGCCTGAATTCACCCTTGGTGATCACACAGCCCACGACAATGGGACAGATGGGCCGTATGCTCTGCATACGACAGCACAGGCAGGTGCAGGAGCAGCGTGGTGGGACAGGCCGGCAGCAAGGCCTGCTGGGAGAGGAAGCAGGTATAACAGCTCGCTCTGGTTCAGAGAGAGAATGCTTTTGACTTGGATACTGGAAGCAGAGCAGCCGACTCTGCGGCGTCCCTCCTGTCAGAGGCACCAGGCAGGAGCCGGACAAGGGCTGTGTGGCTGGACACCGATGATCTGCCAGGGGTGTCTGGACGTGCTGTGGGCCTCTGTCCCCATGGACTGTAGGTGGGAACCCCTGGAGCCTTGGGAAAGGACTCAGAAACTCCTGCTATAAGGCGAGATAGGCGTGAAGAGATGCCTTATTTATATTAGTTTTTATATATATTTTGTTATATCACAAATAAACCAGCTTTGGGAAGGGAAACTTTTTTACTTTGTAAACTTGAAGCCCTCATGTGAATGGCTCCTCCCAGCCCATCAGGGAAACTGAGGCAGCAATTGTATCCTGGCATTAGGGATGTGAGCGCCCCTCCCCACAAGGACTAATGCGCTGCGGATTGTGTCTGTGTCTCTCGTCTTCCTGTCATCCTCATGTTTCCCTCTGTGTGCTGGGGAGGGGCTGCCCCAGAAGGAGAGGAAACACCAGCGGAGGGTGACGTCCTCTAAAGGAAGCGCTCTCCACTCACTAGGAAAAGGGCTTTTCCCTGGTCTCTGCCTATAAAGGGCAGGGCTCAGCACTGATGTCTGCTCCCTGGGAAAGACTGTGTCGGTCTCGATCCTACTGCAGTGTGTGAGAGATCAAAGAGCTGGGCTGTTCTGTCTGGCTGTGCGCAATCCCTGGGAACCACTCCTGATCAGACACAGTGTGAACAGTTACACACACACCCCAACCACCTCGCTACACCTGAAGCAGTAGGGAGATAAAAAGGTTTGTGTGACATCTGCAGTTAGAGGCTGCAGCAGAGATCAGAACCCTACTGGGCAGGATGTGGCACAGACAGAGCGAGAGACAGTCCCGGCCCCACCTGAGCCCAGGGCCCTTTGTGCTGGGCTCGGCCCAGACACCAAGCGAGAGACTGGCCCTGATCCCACAGCTCACACGCTACCTCGCTGCAGGTGGGGTCATTTTCCCCATTTTACAGAGGAGCTGCACCCCTGGGAAATGAAGGGACTTGCCCCAGGGCTGTGTGGCTTAGCCAGGAACAGAACTGTAAATCCCAGCTTGGTGCTGTAACCACTAGTCCACCCTTCCTAGAGTCATAGAATATTAGAGTTGGGAGGGACCTCAGGAGGTATCTAGTCCAACCCAGTGCTCACAGCAGCTCAACAGTTGTCAGCTCAGGCTCATTCCACAGCCCAGACCCCGATTAAACAGCCCCCCAAATCTCACACCTAAACCCCACTGAAGTGACCCTGGACCTCTGTTCCCATCTGTATCGGGGGGTAACACAGGGAGCGCGTCCCTGTCTTGTCGGGCTGAACCCCTGGAAGGTCAGGGTGAGGGGATGCTGGTGTGATGGGTCCATAGCGGAGCCGAGCAGACGGGAGCTCGGGGGTCGCGCAGTGCGACTGCGGCGTCAGTGGGAAGTGATGAATTAATTGTGAATGGTCCGGACACAGCGCCTGGTTCGGCGAACAGAGGAAATCACTGCCCGGCAGCGTCACACCGGCAGTGTGTGTGTGTGTGTCTGTCGGGTGGGGGGCGGGTTTGCTCCCGGGGGGCGGGGTTTGCTCCCCAGAGGCGGTGTGGGAAATGCAGGCGGTGCCCCCCAGCCCAGTTCCGCCCCCCGTGCAGACCCGCAGCGGCAGGCCCAGGCCCAGGCCCAGCGGCAGGTGAGCGATGGTTGCTCGGGGAAGGCTGTTCTCACCGGGCCGGCGCTGCGCACAGACGCGCCCCGGGCTCGGAGGGGCCGCGGGAGACCCGGGCCGGCGCCTCCGCTGTTCCCCGCAGGAAGGGGCGAGGCAGCGCCGCGCACGGGCCACGCGGGGGAGCGGCTGATCGATGCACCCCGCTCCGGGCGGGTGCCGGGCCCTGCTCTCCCCGCCGGGCGGCGCCTTCTTCCTGCAGGTCCTGTCCCTGCTCCGGGACCGGGAAACCCCGAGTCTGGGCGGGCCTGGCTGGACCCGCCCGCGGGTGACTCCGGCTCCGAGCGCTGCCGGGATTGGCCGGGCCGCTGGTCGCTCCCACGGTCCATTGACCAATCCCCCGAGCCGGATTCGCCCCCGCCACACCTAAAACAACGCCAGCCAATCAGAGCAGAGCAGGGGGGAGGAGTCAAAACTGTCTGCCCGGTCCTGGGGTCGCTCTGCGAACCCGGGTGGAATTAACCCTTCCGTGGCTGCCGGTCCTGCGCGGAGCTGCTGGGGGCTGCGGGCCAGGTGAGCGGGGGCTGCAGACGGGGGGGTGGAATCGGGCTAGCGCTGTGCCAAAACTCGGGGCGACAGACGTGCTTATTCGGAATGTACTGGGCATGCGCACAGGGACGGAGCATGCTCA
>NW_027130302.1:0-1413 GCF_026122565.2 Emydura macquarii macquarii
GGGAGGACAGGAAATGACACATCCAGAAGTGGGTCGAGTAACCACTCTACGAATTCGTCTCTGTGCCCTCTCTCCATTGAACACACTTTCACCCTCCGCAGAATCTTCCAGATGCCGACTGACACATCATGGGAGTCTATGGGGGTTCTAAGTTTCAGCCATGAGGGGGGGTCAGGAAATGACCCATCCAAGTGGGTCGAGTAACCACTCTACGAACTCGTCTCTGTGTCCTCTCTCCATGGAACACAATTTCACCCTCCACAGAAGCTTCCAAAGTGCCAACTGAGACATCATGGGAGTCTATGGGGGTTCTAAGTGTCAGCCCTGAGGGGGGGTCAGGAAATGACCCATGAAGAAGTGGGTCGAGTAACCCGTCTAGGAACTCGTCTCTGTGCCCTCTCTCCTTTGAACACACTTTCACCCTCCAATGAAGCTTCCAGAATGCCGACTGAGAGATCATGGGAGTCTATGGGGGTTCTAACTGTCAGCCCTGATGGGGGGTCAGGATAGACCCATCCAGAAGTGGGTCGAGTAACCCCTCTACGAACTCGACTGTGTGCCCTCTCTCCATTGAACACACTTTCACCCTCCACAGAAGCTTCAAGACTGCCGACTGACACTTCATGGGAGTCTATGGGAGTTCCAAGTGTCAGCCCTTGGGGGGGGGGTCAAGAAATGTCCCATCCAGAAGTGGATCGAGTACCCCTCTACGAACTCGTTTCTGTGCCCTCTCTCCACTGAATACACTTTCACCCTCCACAGAATCTTCCAGAGTACCGACTGACACACCCTGGGAGTCTATGGGGGGTTCTAAGGGTCAACCCTGAGGGGGGGTCACGAAATGACCCATCCAGAAGTGGGTCGAGTAACCCTTCTAGGAACTCGTCTCTGTACCCTCTCTCCATTTAACACACTTTCACCCTCCACAGAAGCTTTCAGAATGCCGACTGATACAACATGGGAGTTTATGGGGGTACTAAGTGTAAGCCCTGATGTGAGGTCAGGAAATGACCAATCGAGAAATGGGTCAAGTAACCCCTCTACGAACTCGTCTCTGTGCCCTCTCTCCATTGAACACACTTTCACCCTCCACAGAGGCTTCCAGAGTGCCAACTGACACATCATGGGAGTCTGAGGGGGGTTCAGGAAATGACTAATCCAGAAGTGGGTCGAGTAACCGCTCTATAAACTCGTCTCTGCGCCCTCCATTGAACACACTTTCAGCCTCCACAGATGGGAGTCTATGGGGGTTCTACGTGTCAGCCCTGAGCGATGGGGTCAGGAAATGACCAATCCAGAAAGTGGGTCGAGTAACCCCTCTACGAACTCGTCTCTGTGCCCTCTCTCCATTGAACACACTTTCACCCTCCACAGAAGCTTCCAGAGTGCCGTGCTGACACATCATGGGAGTCT
>NW_027130303.1:0-13946 GCF_026122565.2 Emydura macquarii macquarii
CTTTTTCCCTTAAAGATACATGAAGACTATAGAGTATGTATAAAATAAATCAATTTGAATAGGAATATTCCTATAATTTTTTAATTTAAAACTCATGTTTCACTTTGAAAAAGAGAGAACAGGGAGAGAGAACCATGGTTCAGCTTTGGTGCTTTGACAAACCAGGTGCTATACATCATTTGTCTTCAAAATCCTAGAAGGGAGAAGACCTTCACACTGCTTAACAAGAGGAGACATGTTCTTGCAGCACTTTATGCCAGTCTTTTACAGGGGCACATCTATACCTAAAAATAAATCGACCTAGCTATGTCGCTCATGGGTGTGGAAAAATTCACACCCTCCTGAGAGATGTAGCTAAGCCAACCTAAGTCCTCTGTGATAAAGTCAAGTCAGATGACTGCAAAAGGGTATTACTATTTGTGATCCAGGAAGTGGGTGGGCATGTGCCCGCCCACTACTAAAGGCCCCTCCCCCTGAATTGGAGGAGTCACTGGACCCAGGACACAACTAATTTCTTGGGACAAAGAATGAAAAAAGGAGTGGGCGTGGGGGTCACAGGCTCAAACGAAAGGAACCAGAATGGGACACTGAGCAGAGAACCACAGACAGCATCCACTGCTCCCGGAAGGTGTCAAGGGAGCCAGCGGACGCTGCCCAGAGGAATTCTTCCCAGATGCGTGAGTGGACAGAGGAACGGAAGTAGGCCCCACAGTCGAAGAGTGCCCCCCTCCAGCCAACCTCCTCTCCCTGGTCTTGTAGATGGCATTTTGGCCAGCGCTAGGAGGAGGTTGAGGAGGAGGTCCCGCGCCTTTGTGGAGCCACTTATGGGGTGTGCGTATAAAAATATGTGTGAGGAAAAATGCAGCCAGAATCTTGGCAGGAGGTTCTGGAAGAGCCGGAACAGGGGCTAATCCTGGCATATTCGAGGTAAATGTGTGCCAGGGTCTCCTCACACCACAAAAGGAGCAGGTGTCAGGGTGAGGGGTGAACCGTGCCAAGTACACGCCCATGCTTACGGCTCCATGAAAGAGATGGCAACTGATATTCCTGGCGGCAATGGGGTCAAGGTAGAGTAAAGAGATTGTCCCTCGGCGCGGTTCAAAAGAGGACCAGCTGCAGGTTGTGCAGCCGGCTCAGTGCAATGGGAGAGGGCAGCTGGGGGGGCTCGCAGGGCCGTGGCCCGAGTGAAACTGCTGGAGGTCTGGGACTGAGATAGGGGAGGGAAGTGCCCTCTCACAAGACCGTATCGAGGTAAACCCGAACAGCGGGAGGCAAGGCTGCCCTCACCTCCTGGAGTATGCGCCAGGTGGTTCGAATAGTGGAGCACCACATGTGCTGAGCCAGCGCCTAGGAATCCACCCAGTCCCCCAGGTGGTATTAGAGATCTCTGATCTTGGTGACTTCTGCCAGGACCAACCTCCGTCGCACTGAGGGGATCTCCGCCACCTGCACATGGAGTTGGGCGTTGTGTACCGGGGTTCCGTGAGGAGATCCTCCCCCTCGGTGATCACAAGGGGCCTGGAGACCGAGACCAGCTTCCAGGTCCGGAGGAGGTCCTGGTAGAAGACCAGCAGTTCAGAGAGGTCTCGCGGAAGGCCTCTCGGATGGATATAAAGGAGCTGCCGGTCATAGCGGAGCCCTCAGAGGCAGGGGAGGAAGGTGTGTGCTAAGTGGCTCCATGCCGCACTACCTGCACTGTAAGGCAGTCTCTGTTTTATAGTTAGAAAAGACTAGCAGGATCTTATTCAGGGAGACAAGGCAATATGCCACATTTGTTATACATGTAAGAAAATCAAAAAGCAGTCACATTTACACACACATTCATAAAGTTCTGCAAGCTGGTGTGATATAAATACCATTCCTTTTATGTGTTGCTCTAGCAAGCCTAGTGGCCAACGAGGCTGGGCACGTGGAGGGAGCCAGGCCTCTGTCAGATGTGAATCTGATGCTCCAGGATGACAATTGCAGAATGAGACCCAAAGTTTCAATGTTTTTACACATCTTTTATACTTGCAGGCTACCATGTAAGTCTATGGGCCTATGTCATGCTGCCTCTGGGTTCAGCATCGTTGTTAGTCACCAGCTAATCGAAAGCATGACTTTTCTCTTAATTCTAGACTTTATTTGTTCCCAGGATGGATCCTTCTGTACTTTAAGGTCGTTAATTTGCACTTTAGGTTCGTTGATAGGTATTTTTCGGCCTCAGGGTTAGGATGGCAGTTGGCGTCTTCACTCCTCTTTCTCTTGTTAGAACAGTTTAGGTTGGGTCTTTTTATGCCCTGCACATACATTCCTCACTGACACAAAGAGAATTTATCAAGATATTATTAGGTTCAATAGTACAAGTTTCAGGAAAGAGCTCACTTCAAGAAACTAACGAGATTGAGTTCACTTATATCACAGAAAACAGTACTATACCATTCTCATAAACACTTCTCTCTACCTCTATCTCACTCATACAATAGAACAAGGAGTCTACACCGGATTTGTTTGCACAGCTTCTGGGGAGAGCTCACATCTGCAGGGCCTGGAGGTGGAAGGTGCGGATCCGGCTGTGGATACAGCACAGGCCCTGTCCTCCCTCCTCCAGGACAAGACTCAGGATCCCCGCAGAGACCCAGTGAAGTCCTGGCCAAAGGAAGTCCAGTACTGTCTTCTGGAGGTGGGCCAGGAAGCTCAGGGTCATGAGCCAGTGCCAGAGCATGGACAGGACTAGCTTGTTGAGCACCAGTACCTTCCCACAAAGGGAGAGGCACTGGAGCAGTCCTGTCCATCTCCGCAGCCTAGCAAACGTCATGCCCTCCAAATCTTGCCAGTTCTCCAATGGCGAGGGATGGGTTGCAGAAAAGATGGCTTGAAGCGCGGGTGGGAGGGAGCTCGTCCACCACATGTCCCTACCATCAGGCCAGAGTTCTTGACCCAGTTGACCCAGGAGAAGGAGTCTGCCGAGTAGATTGCCAGGCAGGCCTCAGCCGCACCAGGTTACCCGGGTCCTGGACCACGAGGAGTATGTCGTCAGCATACACCAAGAGGACCAGACTCAGCTCACTCACTCCTCCGGCGGAGGAGACAAAGGAAGGGCTCAATGGCCAGAGCGTACAGCTGGCCTGACAACAGGCAGCCTTGACGCATTCCTTGCCCGAAGCTGAGTGGTTCGGTCAGGGTCCAGTTGAGCTTGACCAGGCACTCCACAGAGTCATAAAGCACCTGGAGAAAACCCATGAAGTGGGGTCTGAAGCCGAACACCTGCAGGGAGCCCAGGAAATACCAGTGGTCCATCCTGTCAAAGGCCTTCTCTTGGTTCAGGGACTGGAGGACGAATGACAGACCATCCCTACACGCAAGCTCCAGGAGTTCCGGGACCAGACAGAGATTATTGAAGATGGTGCTGCCCGGGATGGTGTAGGTCTGGTCGGGATGGACAACGCCCTGCAGCATGGACCCCAGCCTCAGCATGATGGCCTTGGCCACGATTTCATACTCCGTGCTGAGGAGAAAGACAGAACGCCAGTTCCAAAGGTCATGGAGGTCCCTTTCTTGGGCAGCAGGGAGAGCATGGCTCACCTGCACAAATGGGGGAGCACTCCGCTGCCCTCAGACTCGCCCAGATGGTGGCTACGTCCGGGCTGAGGACATCCCAGAATGTGTCATAGAACTCCACGGTCAGCCCGTCCATGCCCGGGGATTTATTTGTGGGCATGAGGTGGAGTGCTTCCAAGAACTCAGCTGGAGTGAGAGGCAGCTCCAGCCAGTCCCGGGCGCCCATGCCAACCATGGGAAGTTTGTTCCAGAGCACCTTGGAGGTGGTGGCTTCAATCAGATCCGGGGAGAAGAGGCTAGCGTAGAAGGCCGTGACCCTTCCGCGCGTCTTTGCTGGATCCAAGAGGGGGGCACCGTCCTCTGACAGAAGGCAGGTGAAGTGCTTCCTGGCCCCCCTCTTTTTCTCCAGGGTGTAGAAGAAGCGGGAGCCGCGATCCATCTCCCAAAGGAGACAGATGCGGCATTGAACGAAGGCACCCCGAGCCCAAAGGTCTTTGAGGACCCGGAGCTTCTCTTGCTTCTCCCAGCATGCTCTGCAGAGGGATGGATCCTCGGGGTTGGCAGCCAGACACCTCTCCAGCTCTAAGACCTCCCACTCCAGCTGCTCTATCCCCGCATCTCTCTGCCAGCTGGCCCCCGAGTGTAGTCGCATCCACCTTCCCCACCTTCCCCCAAAGCCATGCCAAGGGAAAGGCATGCCTCTGCTCCCGACAGGCCAGACAGAACTTTAGGAAGGACGCCACGAAGCCCATGTCCTCCAGCAGGTTGTTGTTAAAGTGCCAGTAGGCCGGCCCCGGCTTCTCCGCAGTGAGAGAGGCCGTCATGGTCACCACGTTGTGATCCGAGAATGGGGCTAGCCATACGCCGTAGGATTGGGCCTGCAAGAGATGGTAATGGGAGAGGTAAAAGCTGTCCAACCAGATGTGGCTTAACCGCTCTTCCCCCTCCCAGACAAAGGTGAAGGTGATGATGTCGTCCGGGTGGTGGTCATGCCAGACGTCCATCAAGGAGTGATGGTCTGTAATCTTCTGGAGGACGTCCATGGGGGCCTTGAAGTGCTTGGTCCCTGTGGGGTCTCATTCCTCGAGGGTGGTGTTAAAGTTCCCACCCAGTGTCATGCGGGCTGGCTTGAGTGGGGGGGCATTTAGTATATTGGGTGACATCAGCATGGCAGAATCATAATAATCCATGTGGGATATGCCATGTCAGGTACTGTTAGGAAGGTTATAATGTGCTAAGTACGATAATAATACTTATGTTCATGTGTGATATTTGAAATGGAAGTTATAGATGTATTTGAGATATCTGTATTTCAAATTGTTCTGCCAGATAGGAAGGTTGAAGAACAATGGCCTGCAGAATGGCCCATTAAGGCATTCCCAGGTGCAAGGGGCCCTGAGGGAGAGGCGAGCATCACCAGTGAGTCACCAGAACCTGCTTACATGACTCAGGACTCCATTGCAGGCAGCCTACCTGATGAAGCATCAGGACTGTCCCATGTGACTATGGACCCCAGGCACACCAGAGGAGTCACCAGGATTGGCCCGTGTGACTATGGACTCCATTTTGGGTCGTGTGACTGCCCACAGACCGCATGGCCGGAGGAGGGGGCTTATAAGATCAAGCCAGATCTTGTCTTTGTTCCTGTCCAGTCTGCAGACATACACCTATCTCTGGACCAATTCATCTTGCAACTGAACCGAAGGACTTAGACCCATCCAGGTACTGGATGTGAACCAGAGAGAACTACACAAGTCTGCAAATCCACATTTCTTCCAGGAACCTGATGTATATGGACTTTTAATCATTTGTATATCTGTGATTTACTTTAACCCTTTAACATTTCTCTCGTGGTTTATTCCTTTCTTTTCACAATAAACCTTTAGTTTAGACACTAAAGGAGTGGCTGACAGCGTGGTATTTTAGGTAAGATCCAAACTTATATTGATCTGGTGCTGTGGCTGACCCTTTGGGGGCAGAGGGAAACTTTTTAGTAAAGAGCAGAGAGTTCTTATAACTGGTCTCTTTACTGGACCTGGTGCTGATTTGGGAGCCTGGAGCTGAATTGCAGTGAAGGGGGCTGTGGGCATTTGTGGACTGGCTTCTTGATATCCAGTGTGGGGTAATCAGAAGCAGTTTGTGGCTGGTTGGGAAGCCGGGCTTCAGTGTCACCCACCAGCGTGGGGAGAATCTGCTCTCCTTTTGCAGCGTGCCCTGATCTTGGCATTACCCAGTTGGCTACCCTGGGCACGGGTCGTATCACACCCAGAACCAGGCATTTGCCAGGATCCATGTTGCCAAGGAAGGCGGACTACTGCTGGAAAAACCGAATTCAGGGCATAGAAGTTGACAAGGTTCAAGACCAGCCTCTCCATGCAAACCCAGAGATGCAGCATGCGGCCAGGCACGACCTCGGCGACCCCCAGCACCTCAGGCTGCAGGTCGGGGGACAACAGGGTGGCCACTCCGCTCATGCAGACGGAGAGGTGACTAAGGAACACCCCGTTCCCCCACTCCAGTTACCAGCTGGCCTCAGCGCCTGGATCCCTATGGATGCTGCCACAGAGTACCCCCCTCCCGAAGGAAGAAGATCACCTGCAGAGACCCATCCTGCAGCCCCTGGTGTTCAAGGTCATGATGATGAAAGGGATTATAAGAAGGGCTGGGGGGAACCTCGTGGGCAGGAATGCTAGCAGCCCCCGATTGGCTTCGCAGCAAACCATGACTGGTCCCGAAGGCCATCAGGGCATCACGGAAACTACGGGCCCACCGATAGGCTGCTGCTTCCTGCCTCCTGGTCCCTTTTTCCTCCTTCAATATGGCCCCCATGGCCCGGAGAATGCGGTGGACATCCCCCCATACTTCATTATCAAGGTGAGCTGCACCCGGTTCAGGGCAAAACGTGTGTCCCTGAGAAAGGAGCTCAGCTTGTCTGCAGTGCATCAGGGGGTCATCCTCTGGCCTGGGCCTCCTCGGACCGCGGCCTGCTGGGACTGGGACTAGGGGTGGCAGTGGAGGGAAGGCAGCAGCCCCAAGAGGGCTGGGAAAGGTGAAGGCAAAGATCACTCTCTGGGAGCCCTCAAGAGGGAAGGAGACAACTCCGGGGCGGCAGAGGCACAGGTGGTGAGGGGGGAGAGGAAGGGTTGGGGATGATGGAGTGGGCTGGAGGGGGATTGGGAGCAGGGAGAGGGGCTGGATCTGGGCCAGGGGAAGGTTCAGGACAAGGAGCGGGGGAGGGGTCAGGGTCAGGATCGGGGATGGGTTCCGTGGCCCCACCTACCAGGTCAGCGCAGTGCAGTGCCTCCTGATCACAGCCAGGAGCTAGATGGGTGGGCAAGGTGTGGGTGTCCTCCATGGAGCCAGGCCCAGGCGCTTTGGTGGTCTCGGTGCCCGTAACTTCGGCCCCTCATGAAGGGACAGCTGGGCTGCAACCCTCAGGGGGGAGGAGGAGTGGCCATCCCATGGCAGGGGAAGGGGCGCCCTGTGGCCTGGAGCCTGGCTGTTTGGCCCCAGCCATTGCCACAAGGGCTGCTTCGGTGGCAGTGGGGGTGTCGCCGCCGGTGGGCTAGGCGAAAGGGCCTAGGACTTCCCCAGGGACGGGAGCAGGGGATGCAGCCTGTGAAAGCAGGGAGGGGAGGGAGAATGGTGGCTGGACGCTGCGTCCATCAACCCCCTGCATGGTGGGGGTCGTCCACACTCTGGCAGATCAGCGTCGGACCCAGGGCATCGATTTCTTCAAGGACAGACGATAGGTCCCCCCCGCCACCATGAAGGCCTCCCTAGTGGTGGCCGAGGAGCCAGTAGCTTCAGCACCAGCGGGCGGTTCAGATGACAAGGGGGCGCAGGGGCTTCCAGCCGAGAGCTCCTCGAGGAGGGACTCAAGGAGGGAGACGGTGTGGCCCACATCTGCTGCCACAGCTTCCTTGGCCAGTGCCCCCTGCTGGCCTTCTTTAGGGGGCACAGCAGAACGCCTGGCTCCAGCAGCCCCCTTCCTGGTTTTACACGGGCTCTCTCCCCCCTCAGTAGGGAGGGAGGACTGGGCTTGCCCTGCACAAGCATCCAGTCCTCCAAGATGGAGGGTCAGGCAGCGGGGGCAGGACCAGGGGGCAAGAACGCAGGGGTTAGGAAAGTGGGGGCAGGGCAGTGGGGGAAGGAGAGGCGTCTTCCTGGTGTGAGCCTCTTCCAGTGCTCGAAAGTGGCGGTCCTGGCTTCCTCTCCTCCGCAGGCCCCACTGGACTGTGCCAGGTGTCAGCGGAGCCCACCCGCTCTCCTGGAAGTTCCAGGGGGTGCACCCTCGGGCCCGAGCAGAGGTGATGTCCATGGCGGAGAAGGAGGGGCGTCCAAAGGGACTGGATAGCTAGGGTCGCCACCGCTGGCCTGGCTGCTGCCTTCCTAGATCTTGGAGGTCCTGGGCCTCCCTCCAGACATGTCCCATCGCCTGGTGGAGGTAGCACCGAGCCTCCCCTCTTGAATAATAGACCCAGTACCAGGTTCCTTGATGAGCCACCAGGAACGACCCCTCGAACGCCTTTCAGCCATGTACCGCCGGCGGCAGCTGAAGCTGCACCTCCCAGCAGAACGAGGGGATGGGGCAGAGGATGGTGTCTTTGCAACCGAGGGGAAGTGGGCTGATGGTGGTGCACGAGAGACACAAGCTGCCAGTAGGCTTGTGGAAGCAGGAGCAAATATTTCCCCCAATATAGGAGATAGTGCTTCTCACCAGGAAGGGAGCAGCAGACGTGAAAACAAACAACCCCAGACACCAGTTTGGGTGGTGGCGAGACTGAGACTGTTCTGCCCCAGTACAAACCCATGATGGCGATAAAGGGAGCTGGAGAGTGGCCAGAAGCTGCAAAGCGGTTTGGGGAACTCAGGAGAGAAGGTCATGGCATAGGGCTCAGCAGCCCGAAGATAGGGGGATATGCCAAGCGGGGTACAGGTGCTATGCTTGTGGGGAGGTAGGACACATAACAGCCCAATGCCCAAATGCTTAGGAACCCATGGAATGTGCTCTGGGTGATCTTGCCAGATCCTGCAGCCTGATCCCCATAGATACACGTGCCCCGTAAAGATGAAACCACTGCATTAGTGGATTCTGGGATTGCCGTTACACTGGTCTCAGATAAAGTGGTGGCCAGGACCAGTTGTCCCAAGCCAAGCTCACCGGAATAACATGTGCATGGCACTGTCAATTATTACCCGACCATCCCGGTCCAGATCAAAATTCAAGAGAATACCAAGGGGGTGACAGTGGAGGTGGTCCCTAAACTGCCATACCCGGTCCTCATAGACTGGGACTTCCCAGGGTTTGGATGCCTACTCCAGGTCAGGTAAATGGAGATGGGTAGTGACCCCGGGAAGGGTGCTGAGGTCCCGGTAGGAGGTCCTCCCCCAGTCTTCTCCGACTTAGTCCAGGATCTGTTCACCGCCACCAGGAAACCGCAGGAGATTCGGCGACAAATAAGAGCAAACAACAGACTGGGAACCAGAATCCTGACCCAGAACCAAAAGGCTGCGCTTGAAGCAAGGCAACCTCGTCCAGCCGCCAGAGGGACAACACAGGCTGTTGACGAACCAGAACCTGGACCTAGCCCCATTGGAGCCAACCCAGGCAAAGAGACTGAAACAGGTTCCTTTGAAATTGAGAACATTGGGCCTGCCCTTGGGGATTTTGCACAAGACCAGGCAACTATACAACAAAATCAGGAAAGAAGTGGTGGAGGTGAATGCGGTCCCAGGGCTGGGAAGGACCAAAAGCCTGGGGTCATACTTCATGGTCAGAAGGGACCTGTTGGAAAGGGTGGTCCGGGTACAAGAGGAAGAGGAGGAGCAGCTCCTGGTACCGTGATGAAATCAGAGTGCAATGCTAGATCTAGCATATAACCATTTGTTTGGGGGGCACCTAGGGATAGACAAGACTCTTGAGCGAATCCTGCAGTGGTTCTTCTGTCCAGGGGTCTATCTGGTGGTGCATTGAAATTGCGCCTCCTGCCCAGAGTGCCAGCTCCACAGCCTTCAACCACACTTACATGTGGTGTTTTGCCACACTTGGTATAAACACTGCTAGGATGATGGAAGAATTCTTACATTAACCTAGGCCTGATCTCAACCTAAAAATTAGATCAACCTAGCTACATCACTCAGGGTTGTTTTAAAAATATCATGCTTCTATTATATAGTTAGGCTGACCTTCTTCCCACTGCAGTTGTAGCTAAGTTGATGGAAGAACTGTTCTGTCAACCTTGCAACCACCTGTTGAGGGGGTCGATTTATTATATTGATAGAAAAACCCCTTCTGTTACTGTAATGTCTACATTATGGCACTACATCAGGCACTTGGGGGCTAGCATACTGAGGCACAAATGTGCTTTTATGGCACTGTCGGGAGCAGCTGGGCCACTGCAGTGAGAGATCTGGAGGAGACAGTGCTGCACCGAGCTGGGAATGTTCCTATTGGTACACCCCATAAAAGAGATGCAGTGGACACTTTTCTGTGTCAGAAAGAGAGTTGACTTCTGGTTCTGTCTGCTATCTGTCCCTTTGGAAGTGGCTAGTCAGGATAGCCAGGTCCTTGTGCTTAGGAAAGTGCTTGGAATATAACTGCCCCATGTATTTTGGAACAGAGTCCATAAGGGGGACAGAATCCTTGTGTCATGGCACATCCTCTACTCCACCCATGAATTCAGTGGTCCTTCACAATCTGACCCTTTAGCAATGTGTAATCTCTGCAGCCTCTAGTGAAAATCTGTTACTCAGTTTAAAAAAACAATCAAGTTGTCATTTAAATGGATGCAATATGCATTATATTCTTTCATCCAGCTACTGCAGTTAAAAGGGGATTTACAGGAACTCAGGGTTTGTTATATGTAGGGCCCTACCAAATTCAAGGCCGTGGAAAAATGCATTACAGACCATGATCATTATACAGACTTCAAGAGTGAGAGCAGCATTTTTCAAACTGGGGCGTCCTAACCCAAAATGGAGTTATGGGGGGAAATGGGGGCACAAGGCTATTGTAGGGGGGTGTGTGGTATTGCTACCCTTACTTCTGCGTTGCCTTCACAGCTTGGTGACTGGAGATCAGCGGCTGCTGGTCAGGCACCCAGCTCTGAAGTTAGCACCCTCGCAGCAGCAGCGCAGAAATAAGGATGGTGATACCATATCATGCCATCTCACTCCTGCGCTGCTGCTGGTGGCATCGCTGCCTTCAGAGTTGGGCTTCCAGCCAGCAGCCGTGTCGCTTCCTGAAGCGGGGGTTGGTTCCCAGCGGTGGGTTTGACCTGGCCCCAGGAGTGGCCCATGCAGGGGAAAAGAAAGTCCCATCTCTCCCCATCATGGCTGGAACAAGCAGCTGGAGCCTGGTGCATAACAGGAGGCCCCAGTCTGGGAGCCCCTAGCCCTACCCCTCTCCAGCTCTGGGCCCAGTGCTTGGAGACTAATGGGGCCTTGGGCTGGCTGTGTGTGAGGGAGTGAGAGGAGGGGGTCACCATGTTGCCCATGCGTAAAGCCAGACCTGCTCCTCCCGAAAGTGATGGCTTCCCCCTCGTATCATCTCACCCTTACTTCTGTGCTGCTGCCTTCAGAGCTAGACGGCTGGAGAGCAGCAGCTGCTGGCCGGGTGACCAGCTTTGAAGGCAGTGACCTGCCAGCAGCAGCAAGAAGTAAGGGAGGCAATACCACAGCCCTCCCAACAATAACTGTGTGACCCCCTTTTGAGCCAGGACCCCCACAGTTACACCACCATTACATTGCAGATGTAAATATCTGAAACCATGAACTTTACCATTTGTACAGTCCTTTGACTGTGAAATTGACCGAAACGGACCATGGATTTAGTAGGGCCCTAGTTACATGGGATGAGACCACTGGTCGGTCAAGCTCAGTCTCCTGTCTCTGGTAGCGGTGGCTGATATCTAATGCTTTTCTGCACTACAAAATGCTCACAATACCATTTTGACAGAGAAGTAATTAGTATGAATGTATCTGAGGAAAGCAAAATAACCCAGTGAAACCACAGTAAATTCATAGGGGCTTCAGTGTTTGTTAATGCACTCAAATTCTGGTCTTTTGCAGCACAAAGTAATTTCTGATATTTTTGTTTTGTGTTTTGTCCCCACCCCTTTATTTAGCAACAGCAATTTTAAGAATTGTGAGTGATAAATGGAGAAATCAGCATTTCCTAACTCAGACTTGATCAAATCACTCATACCGAGACACAGGATAATATATTTCTTCTGGATCTATCCCTAACAAGCAGTGTGTTGTTTGCCAAGATTTCACTTACTGATCCACATTCTTGGCTGGAATAAATTGAAGTAGCCCCACTGATATCAGCTTAATTTACACTTGCTGAGGAACTGACCCATAGCTTTCACAGTGTAAGATGAAGCCGTACAATATTCCTTGCTTTGAATTTCTATTTTAAATTCTTTGTGTTCTGAAACTGGCTAGGTGGCTTCTCGGCCAGCATAAATGAGCCTCACTCCATTGAAGTCTATGACACTCCGCTGATTTACACTAGCTGAGGACCAGGTTTGTTACTTTACCCTTTAAACTGCTTTTAAAAATGTCTCCTAGCTAAAAAGACAATTGGCAACTTTATCCCCTGCTTCTGAGTACAGACAGTCTGAGTGTGCAGTTCAGAAATGCCTGTTTTGCTTTATATTACTTGAGCCAGCACTGGAAATGCAAGACATTCTTTGCTTCAAGAATGGATTTTTAAAAAAATATATAGCCCCACTGCCTATGCAGGAGATACGGGTGGTGGGGGAAACCTCAACTATATAAAAAGTTCTGATGCCTCGTTCTGGCCATTAGTAGCAAGAGGCCAACCAGTGTTTCCTTTGGAAAACACTTTCTCCAGCTACCACATGTTAAGGTGTCGGCTAACGCAGATGTTTCTGTTTGTTTTTCAGAACAAATATATGCTTAGCATTTAGAATGGACAGACTACTTTATGTCCCTCCATACACTCAAACATCTTGCTTTGTACGCTTGTTGCCTGACTTCCATTTTCTCAAGATTTAGGATTTTCTAACCCGAATATGCAGTAGAACAATCATAGAAGATGAGGGTTGGAAGGGACCTCAGGAGGCCATCTAGTCCAACCCTCTGTTCAAAGCAGGACCAACCCCAAGTAAATCATTCCAGCCACGGTTTTGTCAAACCAGGCCCCAAAAACCTTAAAAATGGAGATTCTGCCTCATCCTTAGGCAACCCATTCCAGTGCTTCACCACCTTTCTAGTTACAAAGTTTTTCCTAATATCCAACCTAGACCTCCCCCACTGCAACTTGAGACCATTGTGCCTAGTTCTGTCATCTACCACCAATAAGAACGACTTAGCTCTATCCTCCCTGGAACCCTGCTTCAGGTAGCTACAGGCTGCTATCAGATCAACCCCTCATTCTTCATTTCTGAAGACTAAACAAGCCTAATCCCCTCAGCCTCTCCTCATAAGTCATGTGCTCCAGTGCCCTAATCATTTTTGTTGCCCTTTTCTGGAGTCTTTCCAATTTGTCCACACTCTTTCTGTAGTGGGGGGACAAAAACTGGACACAGTACTCCAGATGAGGCCTCATCAATGCCGATGAAGATGAGATGGCAAAATAAAAATGTATATCCCTCTAAATGCCACAGGGATGCATTGTCTGGTGTAAAACACTCACACGTCCTTCAGTGTGCTGCTTCCACTCTGTGCAGATAGTGGACAAAGCAAATTTTGATCGAACCACACAATAAATGCACACAGACCTGGACTCAGCAGTGAAGGCCCCTGGTCAGGTTTATTTTCAACAAAGCGTGGTCCTAATGCCCTGGCTCAGTGGTTATTGATGAACTCAGACATGGATGCTCATTGCAATGGGTTTGGCTCAGTAAATGGCGGTACTTTCCATTACCCACTTGGCCGGCCAAAGACACGCACCCTGAAACCCTCTTTTATACACTGATGCAAACAATTGACGTAGTGCCCTTCTGACGTGGTGAGATACTACCCTTTACCTTATACCTGATGGTTTGATCGAAACATCTCTATCCATCATACTGTCATCCAGACCTTATCTAAAAGAAGGGTCAGCATGTTCTTGTTATCTTTGGGGAGAGTACTAGTACCATGCTTAGTACTGGGGGGGTTCTGGTACCACCTTTCTAGAATGTGCATGTGAGTGTTATATGCATAGTACTTCTTTAGAAATGTGTGTTTGTTGCAGTACCAGCTGTTTTCTTGCCCGATTCTGTGACCCTACCAGCAGGTTTGCAGCCTGACTTCTCCTAACTCTGTTTTATAACAGCAGGGCACATCTACTTTTTAGCTCAGGCCTCATATCTGGCCTGTTATACTAGGCCTCATGTCTCAAGGTCTCACTTTCTACTACAGGATGTATTTATTCTGACAAAATGGGCCTC
>NW_027130304.1:0-1423 GCF_026122565.2 Emydura macquarii macquarii
CTGGGGTTCACAACTTCTGGGCTTTATTCCCAGCTCTACCATGGATGCAGGGTATAGCCTTCTGGGGAGGGAATTCAGGTACCTTCTACTATCTGTGCCTCAGTTTCCCTGCCCATTAAATGGGGATGGTAGCTACATGACATGGCGCAGCATTAGTGTGGAGTAGGGGACGGGTCCTTGGGAGGTGGAGCGGGGGTGGGGCCTTGGGGGCACCCCGCCAACCAAAAGTCAGCACCCACCAGTCCCACCAATCCTGAAACTGAAAGGGAGAAAATTTTCAAAACGAGCCTATAAAGGCTCCCCTCCAGTGATGGAATGAGCTGGGTCCCATGATCACCCCCCAATTGCCAATCCAGAATCCCTCAGTGGGAAATTCCAAAAAAGCTAGTATTTTTGCAGCTACTCAGGCAGGGTGGAGTGGGAGGGAGGGGATCAGTGGCGTTGGACTGTTCTAAGTGAAGGCAGGGTGGTGGCAACAATAACATAATCAGCTAATCAAGTTCAACAAGCAACAGCATCTGATCAAAGTAGTATTCTGCCCTCACACCCACCCACGAGTTCTCTAAACCCCATTACTCACCCTGTTGAAAGCAATCACAGCACAAAGAGAAGTCTCACCTTTTTAAACAATTCTGAATCAGGACTTGGAATGATTATCTCATTACAAGAAGTAATTGCCTCTGATCACACATTCTCACCTCCTACTCAATGGTTGTGATTAGGCCTCAAGTATTCTACTGAATGGACCTGAGTGGCAGGGTGGAGTGGGAGGGAGGGTATCAGCCGTGTAGGACTGTTATAAGTGTAGGCAGGGTGGCAGCAACAATATCACCTAATCAAGTTCAACAAGCAAAAGCATCTGATCAAAGCAGTGTTCTGCCTGCACCCTCCACCCAACAGCCTCACACCCACCCCACCCTCCCCTCCCCTCCCCTCCCCTCATTACTCACCCTGTTGAAAGCAATCAGCACAAAGTGAAATCTCACCTTTTTAACCCATTGTCCAGTAACAGCTTACCTTTTAATACAATGCACACACACAAACTTTTAAATAAAATCACAACAAGAGTAGTAAAGAGAAACAAAGAGTATAAATTCACACTTCCTAGATAAGCTCATCTATTTTTTTCACCACCATAGTCTCCCTGGGGAAGGTGCACCGTTCCTGGAGGTACTGCAATACCAGGTCGATGCGTGGAGTGGATGGAGCAAGCTCCTTCCATCTCCCTGTTCCAAAAATCCATTTAATATATAGTCCTCAGATAGAGGACGTATCAGATATTAAACTGATAAGAACAGATTGAAAGTTTTTATTGAGAAGATATTTCAGAAAAAATAACAAACAGGTAACCCATAGATTTTTAAAGGGGCGAAGTTATATATATAACATCCAGGGACTGTGTGCAGGTTATCGGGAGGTGAGG
>NW_027130305.1:0-13948 GCF_026122565.2 Emydura macquarii macquarii
CCAGGAATGTATCGAGATCTTATTTGAACCCAGTGATACTTCTGGCCATCACAACATCTCGTGGCCATGAGTTCCGCTGGTTACTTGTGCATTATGTGACAAAGAGCTTCCTCTGGTTTGTGTTAACTCCGCTGGCCCTTAATTTAACCTGGGGACCCTTGGGGTTTATTTCTGTATTTGGGGAAAGGGAAAAATAATTAGTTCCCTATTCACTTTTCCCAGCACCATTAATGAGTTTATAGACCTCTCTCATGTGTCTCTTAAGTTGCCTGTTTGATGACGATAGATAGATAGATAGATAGTGTGATAAAGTCAGGCCAGAGGGCCTCAAAATGGCATACCAGGGCCGGGGTGTGAGCCCTACAATGCCGAAAACCCTTTTTCCTGCAGGCAGAGGAGTGAAGATTGCAGGGTAATTAGAGCCACCTGGACCCAATGACGGGCTGTTCCAGGTGTACTTAAACCTGCCTTCCCTACAGGGAGGGGGAGAAGCACAGGAGAAGGAAGCTGCCAGAAGGTTTGTGGCAGCTGGAGGAGAAACTCCCCCCGGGCTAGGAGACGGTGCTTCTCTGCAGCCAGAGGAGGGGAAAACCCTAGGCCCCAGCCGGCAGAGGGAAGCCTGAGCAAGGTACCTCCCAGGGGAGACGGGGTTACTGGTGACTCCCTGGCCCACTACAAGGGGTGATGGGTGGGACCCACTAGGGGGAGGCCGGCTGTTCGCCACAGTAGATAGATCGGTAGACAGATGTCTCCAGCCGTGGTAGGCCGGATGGTACCACTGTGATCTCAATGGTTCTGTTTATTAACAGATTATTTGATTCAGTTTCATAACTGAGCACTCGGTGCTGTGGCTGTAACAGGAAACCAATGTATCTGTCAAAAAAGGATGGAGGATATAAAATAAAAGGAGAACCGCTGCAGACACATCCCGGGAGCTGATACCGAGCCTTTGCCCATAGAGACATCTTCAGTATCAGGTGACTCTGGCCCGATATTGCTCAGCATCACCTTCGAGTTAGAAATCCCCCCAGCGGTGTATTAATACGGGTAGTGACGTACGAGAGCGATAATATCATTACAGAAATATTGGACAAAGCCGTTACAATCTCCGGGTGACAGAGCAAAGCGCCATGGGTTTCCTTTTATAACCTAGACAGACAAGACTTCTGTTCGCTTTGCTGCTTTCAAACCCACGCAGGGAGTCTGGCCCGTTGAAAGTGAATAGCTTCTGGGCACCTCACAATGTTTGTGTTGCTTGGAAAAACTCCCCCTTTTTGCTGAGAAGGGGACACTTCCGGTGAATAATGTGGGTGTCTCTTAGCGCCCTTCTTCCGGATGAGGGGATTGGATTGTGCAGCGGGGCTGCTTTTCTGTCCGTCTCGGATTGGTCCTGATGATGAAGGTTCAAAACGTTGGTGGTTTGTGCCCTGGGAACATTCATCACTCGGGTTATTCTTGTTGTGTCTCTGCTCACTGGACTCACGTGGGATTCTTCCCCAGTCTGCGCCTTGGCAGGTGTCAGAGCTGGTTCAGGGACACCACGGTGCCCCTGTTCTTAAAGTGCAGGAGATGCAGTAGAAGTGTACGTAAAAACAGGACTGGATCTTAACCAATTAGCACAGGCTGGAGTGTAAACAGACGCGGGAAATCAGGATGACAAACTTCTAAATTGTTTTGTGGGGCTGAGACTTTCCTCTGGCGAGGTGGAACACAGCAGGGCCACAGGCCCCTCTGCTCGGCCCCCTCAGAGGAGCGAATTTCACCCCCAGAAAATTACCGACGGGCGGAGGGGGTAGGTCACCTCTAGATTAGTGACCCCACCTTTCCACTCAGTCACCTTCACGCAGAGCTCCGCATCCCCACCGGCCTTCCCTCGGGGGGCTCAGCTTCTCCCTCCAACGGGGGAAGGAGGGAGCCGCTGTCTCCTGAGAAAGCCCTGCTGAGTCAGGGGGAGCGTCGCAGAGGGAGGGCGGACGCATCTGCTCCTTCTTGGCGAAATAAATATCCCTTTTAACGTCTGCTCCCTCGCTCCCCAGGGACGATGAGCTCCGCAGAGCCTCCCCCTTCCCTGCCAGCTGTGTGCGGTGTGCGGAGGGGAAACACCTTGTGTCTCTGGCTTCTCACTGCGGTGGATGGAGAGCGCCACCGCCAGGAAAATTCTCCCCCCGTCTCTGCAAGGCGAGGTTTTTGTCTGAAATTACCCGGACTTCCCCTCGCTGTGTCTCTGGCACAGTAATACACGGCGGTGTCCTCGGCTCTCAGGCTGTTCATTTGCAGGTAGAAATTGGCGCTGTCCTTGGAGGCTGTGAATCGCCCCTTTATAGTGGAGGAATAATACTCGCTCTGTCCTGGTTTCCAGTAGGTAACCAGCCACTCCAGCCCCTTGCCCGGCTCCTGTCTGACCCAAGACATATAATAGTCGGAGACCGTGAATCCGCTCACGGCGCATTTCAACCGAGTGGATTCTCCGGGTTTCTTGATTTCTGGACCCGACTGGGTCAGAACAACCTGTGCCCGGGCCCCTGTGGGACAGGGAGAGATAAAAGACAGCAATGAGGGAACCGGGCACATGACACACTTTCCGCTTCAGCTACCAGGGGAAGACAAGCATGAAAACACATGATCAAATAGGTTTAGAGCCCTGCAGAAAAGCGGTAAGGCGCGCCCGCTGCTCCAGGAAAAGTGACGGGGAACAAGTACCTGCCAGAGCCGCCGCCAGGAAGAGTAAATGGAGCCAAAGTCTCATTTTCCGGGTGTTGGAGGGGACAGATCTCAGGGGCGGGGG
Organism: Emydura macquarii macquarii; assembly: GCF_026122565.2. NCBI lineage: Eukaryota > Metazoa > Chordata > Testudines > Chelidae > Emydura > Emydura macquarii. Next base: position 2,786 of record NW_027130305.1, read on the forward strand.
TTGGCTGCTAACCGCACAGACACCGGAGGCTGCAGTTGGTCTGTCCAGCTGCTGCTGGGACTGACAGAGAGATTTAAACAGGAAAAAGTCACCCTTATTTGCATGTCCCTCTCCTTATAAGTGACATGCTCCTTCCTGAGCCCTCACGTTTTCTTTTCATGGGGTGCAGAGACCATGGAAAAGTCTTTTCTTCTTGCTCTGGGCCTGGCCCAGAGTTCACAGCGTTCGGTGGGAATCTTTCCTTCGCCTTCATTAAGCCTGCCTCTGACACAGCTCCCAGCAATGCTACAAACACCTACAGTGATATCTGCCATCACCTGTTCTAGGGACTTCTGGGAACACCTATTATCTCAGCATCTCCGCACCCGCCGCTTTTAATTCATGTCACCGCACGACACACCAGGGGTGCACAGAAATGCTCTTTTTAAACAAAGCTCGGACCCAGGCAGCAAGGGGCAGGGTTTGCAAGGTATTTAAGTGCCCGATAATGCGGGAAAATAACTCGTGGGATCTACAAAATGTGCCTAGGCCTCTAAGACATTAAATTGGGCTTCTTCCCCAAAGTCACTGGAGTCCACGTGGTTGGATATGAGTGGAAACTCAGAATGTGGTTTTGTGGCTGCTTTTCCTTTGGAAAATTTTACCAGGGAAATTTCTCACAGGTTTGAGGGGCAGTTTCCTGAGTCGAGGGGCAGCTGCAGTTTCTCTCTGCAACCGGGCAGTGGGTGTAGACACAGAGTTGAAGGGAGGTTTTCCAGCCCCAGGGCCCCTTCCCCGTCTTGTCACCAAGGCTGTGCAGTTTTCCTTATTCCTACCTCTTCGTGGTGAATGGAAGAATGGGAATCTGCAGACCTCCCCCCCCCCCCCCGCCCTCTCTTTCTCTCTGTCCTCCCGCTTTTGTAATATAATTAAAATCGGAAAACGAACCCTTGTGCGTTTCTTTATTTATTCGTTTTAACCAGGATTGTTTTTGTGCCAGAAAAGCCACTTTTGGTGGAAAAATTATTCAACTGAAAGAACAAAACAAAGAAACAAACAAACAGAAGCATAGAAACTTGGTGCGTTGCAGTGTCAAAAGCTGAGAGGTGCCTGTCTTTCTGCTTGAATGTACCACGGACAGGGGTGACGCTAATCACAGCATGGTGTGTTATGGAGTGTGCTAGCCGGAACCCGAAGGAGTCAGGTTAAGGATCTCTGGCCTGTGTTACGCAGGAGGTCAGATCAATTCATCTGACCGCTTCTGTCTGGCCTTTAAGTCTATGAGTCTGCGACTCTCCCGGATACCGTGGCTGGTTCAGAATTTGTCCCCGGGAGAGAAAAGACGTAAGAAGGGCCCCATCTAAGAACGTTCTGTCCTGTGTGGGAACTTGTGTGAAGTCTTTGAGCTGCAGAAAGATGAAAGAAGCAGAATGCGAATTCGTTCTTGTTTTCCCCTCTCTCAGCACTGGTCTCATTTTCACTGTACACCCTGGGCACCCCTAGAGCCTTCTCTATCCTTGCAGCGAGACGTTTTTGTCTTGGTTCGGACCGGCTTCCCTGCACCGTGTCTCCCGCACAGTAATACCGGGCGGTGTCCTCGGCTCTCAGGCCGCTCATCTGCAGGTACAGCAGGTTGTTGGAGTTGTCCCTGGAGATGGTGAATCGCCCCTTCACTGCGTCAGGGTAGTATGTGCTGCTGCCACCGCTGCTGATACGGGCCACCCACTCCAGCCCCTTGCCGGGAGCCTGCCGGACCCAGTCCATATCGTAGGTGCTGAAGGTGAAGCCGGAGGCTTTGCAGGAGAGGCGCAGATAGTCTCCAGGCTTTTTCACATCCCCTCCGGACTCCACCAGTTGAACCTGGGAGCGGACACCTGCAAATAAAGGCATGGCAGAGATAATGGTATAAACCAGCAATCATTGTCTAGTGCCTGGTTCTGCCATTTAATCAGGGGAAGAAAATACCTTCCAGAGCTGCTGCCGTGAGAACAATTGCGAACCAAAGTCCCATTTTGCCTGGAGTTGGAGAGGAAAGTGCTCGGGGGGGTTGGCTGGTAACTGCACAGAGCCAGGGGGCTGCGGATTGTCTCTGGCTGCAGCCTGGTCAGAGAGACGCACGGATTTAAAGAGGAAACTCCCACCCCGATTTGCATATCGCCCTTCTTATAAAGGAGCCAAACTCCTTCCCTGAGTGCGGTGAGTTACTTGCACCAGCGGTGAAGGCGGAGTCAGATCATCCCTGGCTGGGTGTTTGTGTACATTCGTCGGGCAGGACCGTAATTTTGGGTGTAAAGGTGGAGAAACAGCAGCCTTATGTGAGCACAGTTGCCCGGTGAAGGAGTTCGGATGTAACTGTGTTATCGTCCAGTTACAGGGTGGTAGGGCCGTGATCTCCGTCAGCCGTGCCGGGCGAAGGTCGGGTCAGTGACTGGGGAGGCTCGGTCTGGGGCACTCCCTGGAGAGTTAAGATTCCCTGGACTGGTGACTGCAGTGTGTCGGGACCGCTGTCACACGTCTCCCCAGTCACTGGCGCTGCGCTGTTCAAGGGGACGGAAGGGATTCGGGCGCTCGGCGAGCACGGAGATTCCAGCATGGATGGGAATTAAAGACCGAACCGTTATAGTTCGTTCTAGAAACACGTCTGTGAATACAAAACTTTCGTTTTCAAATGATTCCCAAATGCTAATGTAGCGGAGCACGAGGAAGAGGATGGAAAAGAAAATATCCAGATAGAGCAGAAATATCTTCCAGGCAGGTTTATCACCTGGTGGTTTATCACCTGGTGCCCACATCTGGCCCAGTCATTCACAGCGCTGTGCTTGGAGATGGAGGCTGCTGCTTTGCAAATGCAGCCGGTAGGTGCTGTGCTATAGCACTGCTGGGTTTAGCCTGCTGTCGGTACTCACCCCTTCTACCTACAGTCCCTGTAAAGCTTCCCCGTCCTTGTTCTCTGGCTGTTTTTAGGGAAGGGTGTGAGCTGCGGCTGTAATGAAAGTGTATCTATTAACAATAATTACATGTATCCGGAATGATTCTGCCACTCCTTCCAGCAACGTGAGTTCACTGCAGGAGATTTACAGAGATGCACATGGAACCTCTTTAACCACTATGGACATGAAAGTACAAAAATCAGAGTGGTGAGGTTAGGGTTATAGATGAGGCTATAGATGCGGTGATGGATAAGGTATGTGACGAAGTGGGTTTTTCTTAGCGGTTTCTTTTGAGTGCTGTGTGCGCGTCTCAGTTTCCCCCATATGTTACTGAGGTATTTTGGTGATGTGACCCGGGTGTTTCGTCTTTGCAGAGGTGTCCAGAGGCTGGCAGGACCTTCCCCAGCCCCACGGCCACCGACCAGACCCCTTTGTCTTCCTGAGTCTGCCTCTTCCAACAGGTTGTAGCAGGTGGAGAGCAGGAGGAGTGGCCACCCTGACCGAGAAGGAGACAAGAACTGGGGAGATGTCGTGGGCATGGGGCTGTGGGTGGCTGGCTGGAAGAGGCAGACCCCTGTGGGGTTCTTTCAGGAGCAGAGCCCAAGGATGCCGTTTCTGAGGCTTCTCGGTTGGTTGCTGCTGTAACTTCTAATTAGACTTTGTTGGCAGCTTTTCTCCACTGTGACCCTGAGAACTAATAAACCTTCTGAGCTGCAGGCTGGCTGTGAACCGCTCCTGACTGCGTTCAGGGTGTATGGTTCCTTTGGGCCATGTAGGGCTCCCCAGGGTCCCAGCGAGGGGGACCAAGAGAGGGAGTTGTGGTGAATGAGGGGAGCTGACCCCTCTAATGCCAGGGTCAGAAGGCGGCTGCATGGGTGTGCGGGGACCCCAGGGGCAGATTCCCAAGCAGGGAGTGGCTGCGTCTGTGTGGTCCCAGAGCCTGTTCAAGGTTGGACTCCGTCACAGGGTGTAACTGGGGCTAGGGCTAAGGTTAGGATTTGGGCTGAATTCTGGTTTAGGGAAAAGGATAGAATTCCAGTGGGGCAAACGTGTGAGGGTCAGTGTGACCTGTCCTGCCTGGGTCAGTGCTACAGTAACTGTCATCAATACAGTCAGTCAGCGTTAGAGGAAGGGTTAAAATCGAGGCTTTGAATAAACTTCAGGGTTTTTTCGGGTTCGCCTGTCAGTGTTAAGCTGGCTGGGACTTCCCCTTTTCACCGCAGCGGGAGGTTTTTGTCTGAGCTCAGAGCGGCTTCCCCTCGCTGTGTCTCTCGCACAGTAATACACGGCCGTGTCCTCCGCCTTCAGGCCGGTCATTTGCAAATAGAAGTTGGTGCTGTCCTTGGAGGCTGTGAATCGCCCCTGGATGGAGGAGGCGTAGTACTTGTTGGAGGGATCATAATAGCTGACCAGCCATTCCAGCCCCTTCCCCGGCTGCTGTCTGACCCAGCCCATCCAGGTGCTGCTCAGAGTAAACCCGCTGGTGGCACATTGCAGTTGATGAGACTCTCCGGGCTTTTTCAGCGCTGAACCCGACTGGGTCAGAACCACCTGCGAGCGGGCCCCTGGGGAAAGGAGGGAAGAAGAATATTGTAAACCAGCCCCCCCATGTTAAACAGCTGTCTGTGTGTGTAAAGGCACAGACGGAGCAAATCTCAATCCGACTCACCGGAGAGCCAGGCCAGTGCAAGGACTGTGTACAAGGGCGGTAAAATCGCCGTGGGAGCGGTTCGGAAGTGGAGCTGGGATGGGTCAGAACTAAATTGACCCCCGGAGCCGGCTCTCGGAATCTTTGTTTAGAGAGAGGGCTGCGTTGTGTGTTATGTAGGGAGGGAGATTTTTGAGATTTGCATGTGGCTGGCAGATGGGGCTGTGACGGTAAAAATAGGGGATCCGCCCCTCTGTGAGGGAGAGATTTCAAGAAGGGCAGTGCCCTGGGCATGAAGCGGGAGCTTGTGCCGGGGAGCAGAGCAGAGGGGAGGGGAGCAAATCGCGCTGTTCGTGTGTGTGCGTGCGTGCGTGCGCGTGTGTGTGTCTGAGGTGGGCTAGGGAGGTGTAGGTATAGAGGGAAGGGCACCAGGCCCCTGAGGTTGCAGTGTCGATGGGGTGATGGAAGCTGTGGAAGGCAGTGCTGTGCTGGGTGTAAATGGGGGAGGAGCAGGCGCTGGTTTGGTGTCTCTATGGGGTGAGAGTGGCTGTGGGGGAAGCTGTGCGCTAGGTTTAGAGAGGAGAGGATCAGGCCAGGCTGGAGCGGGGATCTCTATGGGGTGACAGTGGCTGAGTGGGGCAGCGGGGGGTATAATTAAAGGAAGCTGGTCCTGGTTTCAGGGTGTGTTTGGGGTGACAGTGACATCGAGTTCTATCACAGAAATATCACATCATGTCACACGTCGTGTTCCCGCACTGCAGATACTCGCTCAATGAACACATGGGGCGGGGTGAGGAGATGGGTAAGTCCAGGGTGTGCACAGTGATTGGAGAGATGGATGGATAGATTCTGCAGAGTGGCAGCTGGCTAGATTGATGCAATGATCTTGAGAGGGGAAATGATTGGTTTGTTCTCGATCAAAGGCACAAATGAATGTGGCTGGCCCAGAAGGAAACATAAATATCCGTACGATGGAATGAATCTCAGCTCTGCAGCTCCAGCCCACGAGCAGTGGGGCTGTGAGTGGGGAGAGGGGAGACCACAGGGTTCAATAGGGCTGGGACACCCGCTGGCACTGGGCATGGGTTAGAACTGAGTCCCCGGTCCCTTCTCCTCCCCAGCAATGACCAGCTCCACTTACACATGCAGGGACCATTGAGACACATTTCCTGGCAGACTTAGCCATATGGAGAAGGAGCAGAGGGGGCTGGAGCACGTGATTCATGAGGAGAGATTGCGGGAACTGGACTTGTTTAGCCTTCAGAAGAGGGGAGTGAGGGGCGATTGGATAGCTGCTTTCAACTATCTGGAGGGGGCTCCAGTGAGACTGGAGCTAGGCTGTTCTCAGTGGTGTTGGATGACGGAAGAAGGAGAAATGGTCTCCAACTACTGCGGGGAAGGCCTAGGTTGGATATGAGAAAAATCTTTTCCCCTAGGAGGGTGGTGAAGAACTGGACTGGGTTACCTAGGGAGGTGGTGGAATCTCCATCCTTAGAGGTTTTTAAGGCCGGGCTTGACAAAGCCCTGGCTGGGATGATTTAGTTGAGGTTAGTCCCGCTTTGAGCAGGGGGTTGGACTAGATACCTCCTGAGGTCCCTTCCAACCCTCATCTGCCCTGATTCTATGATAGCTTCACTGTGCCCATTCTTATTTTATCTGACAGTGACTTTAGCTTTGTTTATCGTGTCTTCTCATCCTTCCCTCTCGACTTGAAGGGGGTGTTTAATGGCAGTCCTTATTTCAACACAGACTTGTTTTAAAATGTATTAAAAATTAGGGGGAAAGGTGCAGCACTTCTCAGTCAGGTCGGGACCGGCCTTGGCTCTGTGCTCGGTGTGAAGCTGGGTTTGGCTAAGACTGAGCCGCTGGCAATGAACACGTCGCTTCCTCTCTTGAGTTCCCAGTGCCGCAGTGTCAGTGTCTGAGCAGCTGGGACTTTCCCTGCTGCCCGCAGAGGGAGGTTTTTGTCTGAGCTCCCAGCGGCTTCCCCTCACTGTGTGTCTCGCACAGTAATAGCGGGCGGTGTCCTCGGGCTTCAGGCCGGTCATTTGCAGATACAACTCGCTCTTGGAGTCATCCCTGGAGATGGTGAATCGCCCTTTCACCGAGTCACTGTAGTAGATGCTAGAGCTGTAAATCGAAGCGATCCACTCCAGCCCCTTCCCAGGAGCCTGGCGGACCCAGCCCATCCTGTAGCTGCTGAAGGTGAATCCGGAGGCTTTGCAGGAGAGGCGCAGAGAGTCTCCGGGCTTTTTCACATCCCCTCCGGACTCCACCAGCTGCACCTGGCACCGGGCACCTGGGAATGAAGAGAATTGCGGGGACATCAGTGTCCAGGAGAACCGTGTAACAATCCCCCGCCTCCCCAGCACAGGGAACGGGAGAAATTACCTCGCAGAGCTGCTGTGAGGAGAACGAGATAGACGCACAGCCTCATTTTCCCTGGAGTTGGAGGGGAAAGTACCCAGGAGTGTTGGCTGGGAACTGCACAGACACCGGGCTGCGGAGCGTCTCCCCGGGTGCAGAGAGTGAGAGATTTAAAGTGGAGACTCTCCCTGTCATTTGCATATCGCCTCTTTATAACAGACGCCCCGTGTTTCCCGGAGCGAGCTCAGTTTCCTGCTCTGTGGCTGAGGGAAGAGCCGGCAGTTTATCTGTGTGGTAGCAGAGCACACAATCGGTGCTGCACGACTGCACTGGAGATTCCTGTTTGACTCCAAGGAATCCAATTCTCATCTACTTTGTCCCTCCCTAACTCCGAAAACTCACCCTAAGAAAGAACTCTGTCCTTACCCTTAAATTTTATCTCAACCTGAAAAGTAAATTTACACCTTAGTTAGACCACGAAATCCTGCCTTTACCCCTGACGCAATTCTCATCCTAAGTGTAAATTCTTATCCTGACTTTTAATGCTAGCCCGAACCCTTCATTGCAACCTGGAAACTAACCCTAAACCCCAGCCTCACACCGTCCGGTAAAGGTAAAGCCTTAGCCAAAATTGGACACGTAACCAAACACAAACCAAAATGTGAACCCTAATCATAACTCTAAATCCGAACCCTCATTCTAAAGGTAAAAAATTACCTTCATCGTTAACTCTTTTCCGTACCCTAAAGATATAAACTAACCGTAATCCTCAGTCTGGACCTAATGTTAAACGTGGTGTGTCACACTAACCTTTGACTGGTACCTCAACCCCAATGTAAATCCTGTCTCTAAATCCTAACTCTAAATTTAACCCTATTTGTAACCTTAACGCTAACCCTAAACCTAACCCTAAAATCAGCCCTACACTTTAATCCTACCCTGAGACCTGAATCCTTGCTCTAATCCTGAAGTCTAAACCCTAAAGTAAACCAGAGCCTTTATGCATGGCTGGAAGGAGGTCGGTGATGATGTTACTGGAGCTCAGCCAGTCTGTACGGCACAATACATAGAACCAGAGAACGGGGTTACCCTGTTCAGTAGCCTTGGACACAGAAGTATCACTGGTCCGTTGCCGTGTATTGAAACCTGGGTTAAAATTACAAGCCATCACTTTAAGTTAGAAACTCGTTTTCTTGTCCTGCTGATAGGTTACTGGGCTCTGGAGGGAAGTTTGTGATCTGGGTTTTTAATAGTCACTCTGCAAAGAGCACGTGGTGGGTCAGGATGGGTGTGAGTTCTGCCCTCAGCCGCAGGGAGCAGCCTTCTTCGTCTCTCTCTGCCTTTGGTTCCTGCGCAGTAGGGTTCTGGATGCTGAACAATAATACAATAGTAGACAGTTGCTGCCTCCCATGAAGAGTGTTTTGTGGGGAGGTTTTTTAAACTAACGTTCCCTAGGGACTAGACAGCGGCATGTCGGTCTCATTTGTGTCAAACCAACTTCCCAGGCTCCAGGCGAGTCCCTTGAAAGTGTAGGTCGACTGTATGTTTAACAAATCCACCTGAGAGTCCAGCCGGTCAAACGTCGTGAGGTGTTTTCCAACCCTAATCTGCCGTCATTCTCTGGTTCCACGGTGAGGGGCTCCGTCTGAGGAATAATGTACTGATAACCTCCAACCAGCCCCGTTTGACAACTGGCCAGATGGTCACGGGTGTAAAGAAGCAGTAACATGAATTTAAGGAAAGCAGTGGCGTGACTTTACCCTAGCCGAGGATTTGGCCCCATGAGGAATTCACCACATCTTTGGGTGTGATCCAAGGGCCCCTGGGGTCAGAAGGACGGATCCCGCTGACTCTGAAGGACGCTGGATCAGCCCCGCAATGCACGTGCCTCCTGTAAACTGGTAGCCCCTGTGCTGAGTGTGTGACACACAGACAGGCCCCAGCACAGCTAGCATTCCTGGGCTAGGAGGGGAGAGTGACTCAGAGCCGGAGTCACTCCGGAGTGGGGGTCACGGGTGAAGCAAGGGGTCTCTCCACCGCAGGCCCGGCGGGGATCTGGGCAGGAAGGGCAGACACTGGCAGGGAATGGGAAGGGTTAACTCCGAGGGCAGGTTTGTGTGACCATCACCAAGGGACCGGATTTGTTTTCTGAACCCCAGCTGTGTCTCTGTGTCACTGCTGCCCCCGTGCGGCTGCCGGGAGAAGGGCGACTCCGCAGCCCGGGTTTTTGCACGAGCACGGATAGGTTTGGTGTCAGTGTGTCCTTCTCTCGCACAGTAATAGCGGGCGGTGTCCTCGGGCTTCAGGCCGGTCATTTGCAGATAGAGCTCGCTCTTGGAGTTATCCCTGGAGATGGTGAATCGCCCTTTCACTGCATCAGGGTAATATGTTGTACCCCCACCGGGGTTTATATACGCGACCCATTCAAGTCCCTTCCGAGGAGCCTGTCGGACCCAGTTCATCTCGTAGCTGCTGAAGGTGAAGCTGGAGGCTTTGCAGGAGAGGCGCAGAGAGTCTCCGGGCTTTTTCACATCCCCTCCGGACTCCACCAGAGCCTGGGAGCGGGCACCTGCAGACAAAGACAGGTTGTGAATATCGCTATAAAAGCAGCGGTGACAATATTCTCCGTACCCCGCCAGTTATTCAGATAAATGAATTACCTTCCAGAGCCGCGAGAGCGAAAATCACAGGCAGTAAAAATCTCATTTTCCTGGTGTCGGTGGAGAAAGTCCGCAGCGGGGCTGGCCGGTCCCTGCACAGACACAGGGGTGCGGGGTGTGTCTGCGGGTGCAGCCTGGGCAGAGGAAGACCCAGTTTTAAAGAGGCAACTCGCTCTGCTATTTGCATATCTTCTTCCTTATAAGGGACTCCAATATTTTCCGCAGATTGAACTCAGTTTCTTTGTGTGAGGCCGAGGGAAGACCGGCAATTGATCTCTGAAAAACAAGTCCCCTCACAGTCTGAGATTCCTACTTCACCATTATGGGTCACATCCCCGTCGTCTTTGTCCCTGGCTCTAAGGATCAACTGTATGTTTAACCTGAATACTGATCTGAACCTGACAACTAACTGAACACCTCAGTAAGAACACTGAACCCTAGCTTTACTCCTGAACGCAATTCTAACCCTGAATGACATTTGCAACTGTGAAAGAACTGAAAGGAGGTATCCATCCATCCATCCATCCCGATACACACACACTATCTATCTATCTACTCACCCACTTGTTTCTGTGGTTTCCTTCTGCCTCCCATTCCATAGGATCTGAAGGCCTTACCTATAGTAGCAATACAGAAGCTCTAAATGTTTTCATAAATTCTCTGGCTGTTCCTTTACGAGGGAAGATCGGTGCTTGCAGTGTCTTTGGTATGTTGGGTTATGTCAGTGGAATTCCTTGGTGGGGGGGGGAGGGCGATCATTCGTTCATTCCATCTGAGAAACATTTAAGTAGAAGGGTCCTATGGGAAGAATACTTCTTGCTGAGGAGGAAAGGAATATCGAAGTAGCACCCAGCATCCTCAGTCATCTTTGAACTTCCAGGAGTCATTACTTTCTCTCCCTGCAGACATAAACAATCCAGCTGTCTGTGTCGGAAGCTGGAAGAGGAATTTCCAGAGATATACCTGTGCTGTTCAGCTAAGGGCTCCAGCTTTGTCATGTAGGCCCCAGTTTTCCTGTGTTCTCTTCCCACCTTCAGTAAGAGAGCGGGGCTCTGGATTATAGAACATTAAGACTCTTGGGTGCTCTGCACAGTTCTGGGTGGGGAGAGCAATCCAGATGTTACAGCATGAGACCGAGTATGAAGATTTTTGTGGTCCGTCCCTTCCCTTCTTCAAGAAATGATAAAGAAATTGCTAGAGCAGGGGCCTGGGAAACAGGACTCCTGGGTTATCTTACCAGCCCTGGGATTTCTGATACATTCTTTGACTTTGGGTGGTATCAGGATTAATTCACAAGTGTCTGTACCTTGCCATAGACTAATAGAGCCATAGGTTCAGTAGGGATCACGTGGGTCATCCAGTCTAAGCCCGGGCCAAGATGCAGGGATTGTTGTGTCTAAACCACTGAAGACAGATGCTTATCCAGTTCTGTTGGTGAGGCGAATAGCTAACGAAGCAGAAAGGACACTGCGTTGGCAGCTGCTGCTCTCTGCCACCCAACAGGAAGGCTGGTTCTTCGTGAGGTTAGTTTTAGTGCTGGCTCTGGTAGGTTTTCCCTCACTGTGTGTGTATCTGACAC